>NC_068361.1:39963283-40263283 GCF_020536995.1 Dreissena polymorpha | reverse complement strand
TAAATCTCTTTTCAGCTTAAATGTTAAACTGACACGGGCCGCAACAAATGTAAAACGATGTTTTAAAAAAAAGCTTTGTGGTTTAATGAGACATGCACTCAAAACAAAAGAGAGTTTTATGGATTTAAGACAATCTCTGAATGTTATCTCTGTAATGTGAAAAAGACTTGGTTTTTTATATGCGAGAAATAAAAATGTCTGCCTTTAAAGGAATTTCAAACGTGATTATTACAATTAAGAAAAACATATATTAGAGAAAATAAGAAAATACAATTCGAAACATTGTTGGTGATACATACACACATATCAAAACAAACATGGTTCAAATAGTTATGATATCAACATGGGAATTTTTTTTACCATTATAGACAATTATAATCGAATAATGTGTATAACATGCAATTCATGCGTATTACACTATTTAACAAGCATGTTTGTGCTTTTACTGTAAAACGAAGTCAGAAACACGATATCTAACATGTAACGTTATAAAAGCCGTGACTTGTTCAATAATGTAGCCGATTTCTTTATTGATTTGCAAAAATTTTATCTCCCTATAATTGATGTCATTTCAAAACATATTTTCTTCATGTTAACGATACTGAATGAACAGTGAATCTGTATTTAATCCTACTAAATTCGATTTCAAAGACAAACGATGTACGTCCGATTGTATTTGTATCTTACAAACCATTATCAAAATATACTGTTGCAAAAACATTAGTTATGTTGTGTTTCATTGACTATGTCAAGGAATTTGATATAGTTATCACAAAGCAATACAGGTACAATGATTTAATCTGTCAACATGCTAACTATGATAACACATATAAATGCATGTTTAATCATGTATATAAACAAATATCATATTTTCTTTTAATGAAATACGATAGCTATTTTGCTTGAAAATTATATAAGACATGCTATAAATGTTAATAATATTTTCTAAATTTGCATTTGCTATTGGTTTGTATGCTATAATTTGCGAACTATATATTGTTTATTTACTACTAAATCCGTAAGTCGTCCGAACAAACTCAACGAAATAAACATATAAACTTCTTAAATGGCATCTTAAAACTAATTTTAATAAAACGAAATAGGTATATTTTAAATAGCTGGAGAAATTAATCATTTTCAGTAAATAACGATGGTATCAATATTCTTAATGGTTTTGTGTACCTGAGAGTAAAATTCCACGACATTAGAAATATTTCCAATACTGTTAAAAGAATAAAGGAACAAGCATTAGGATACTACAATCACCTTTTATTGCTTTTTAGCCTTGTCAAAACAGATGTCAAAACCGACTAGCTATATGTGATTGTTTAGTAACGCCAGTTATACTGTATGGCCCTAGAGTATGGGGCATAGATGACAACCCTGAATTCGATACAATACATTATTAATTATGTAAGATTACTGTTTTGTTTAAGACGATCTACGTCTAACTGTGTTGTGTTATTTGAATTGGTTAGATTCCCTTAAACCGTTATATGCAAACATAGGGCATTGCGTTATTGAATGTCAGTTGTACATAATCTAAACGCATTATAATGAGTATTTAGGGTACAGATAAATATATAAACAAATATGGTGCAAATTGTTGAAATTAACTTTAGACATTAACATTTGCTTTGGTAGTACGCTTAAAAAGAGTATGCACGATTTCAAATATTTATGAATTTATATAAAATGTGTTAAAAACGTTTAATACATATATTTTAATTTACATTTTAATAAAAGTTCAGAAGAATGTGTGTCGAAAATTGCAAAATAAGCCAGATATTTTATTCTGCATTCGAAAATCTTTGTACGGTCGAATTCGCCAGCATATATATCATACATGTACGATGTGAATCTAAAACTTAGTTATCCGAATCATTTTAATTTCCTGCAACGATATCTATTCATACGACACACGAACACTAACTCCGTGAAATTCAATTTGTTTTTACATACGTCATTTCTTGATTGAAGATGGACAGATGTTTCTTTTACAATCTTTTACAATCGTTGAACATATAGCAAGTTATATCGTATATTTCATTCTTGAATATATGTCATTTTTGAATCATCTTTAATATTTAATTAATATATTATTCACCTATTATTTGTTCAGATGAATGGTCGTGAAAACAAACCATTCATACACACCGATACTAGAGACATGATTGAACGATAAAGAATGCAAACGTAAGATATAATTTTATAAGATTGAAACAGATGTTATACATCAGCGGCGTTTACATCTGTAAATATACACATGGACGTATCTGTGGATAAATTGATTATCATCCTTATATGTTGTATATATCTTTGATTATTAAACGGTTAAAATCATTTGTATTTCAAACAGGCATGTGCGCTTGGAACATTCACTTCTGTTGGCCCGGGTTTTGCACTGGAGGTTTGACCGAGAACTGCGTGTGTGCCAACGGTTTTATCAAGCGGTCAACAATAGACGACAGCTCATTAAATGCCGGCGAAACAACATGTCAACCGAATACGCAACCTAAAATTTTGATGTGCGATACGGTGGCAATGGGTCCAAATGGTGAAAAGAAACGCGCCATAAACATAAATGCATCGAATGCTTGTGAACACATGATTGACATGTTTGGGAACTTTAAGCCAGTCAGGATGGTATTCATTATGGAATCTGAATTCCTTGTAAAAAGTAGTCTTTTCCCTCCGCGACCCAATTTCATTCTCGAGGAAAACTTCGGCATAACCGATACTACAATAAATGCAAAGGCGAAAAGTACGACAGGTTTATATACGGACGTATCGTTCCATAAATTGTTGGTAGACACTTCATCAAGCGCAATGGTGACACAAATAAGACTTGAGGCAGGCAACATATCCGTCATTGACACAAAATATAACTTACAAAATGGACAGGCGTAAGTTGTACATTCAAGCTTTATATTTTATTCTAACATATGCTTTTGAATACTACTATATTTCAGTTACATTAAGAGGATTCTTCTGAATCCATGCGTGTGTATACTTAAAGGGGCCGTTTAACAGACTTCACGTTTTGGTAAATTGACAAAATTGAAAAAAGTTGTTTCAGATTCGAAAATTTTCGTTTTAGTTATGATATTTTTTAGGAAATAGTAAAACTGACCATTTACCATGCTCTTAAATATCTATTATATGCATCTTTTGACGATTCAAAAACCTGAAAATTATAAACGTCGTGCGACGCAAAACGATTGGATAATTTGGAAAGTTCTGCTGTTGTCCTTATATTTTGGGAAACTACGAGGATTGCTTATATAGGTAAAAAATACATTTGCTATAAGCATGAGCATGGATGGTCGAGTGGTCTAGGCGGGAGTCTTTCTGCTCCAGGACTCCAGGGGTCAGTGGTTCGAGCCCTGTTGAGGGTTAATTATTTTCTTTTTTTAAATGGTATTCTTGTTTTTTACTGGAGATTTTTAGGTCAAATGTTTAAATTTATCAATATAAAGCATTTAATGACAAGCTTCAATACATACCAAAATCTGTTAAATGGCCCCTTTAAAAGGAACCGTACAAAGAAAAATTCAAGCAAATGCTAACTAAATAACGAAATCATTCGATGAACTTTATAAGTGAATTACTTTCTAGTAGTTGCTTTTGCTTAGATTTTATGAATATATCTTAAGCCTGATTATGCTTATTATGGTATTAAATAACAGATCATGCTCTGCAATTTGTTACATGTGTTACAAAACACTTTGTTTCAGGCTCTGTTTGTCGTTTGAAGCAAAGGGAGGCGACTATTTAAGAAGCTTAAATACTTATTTAGCGAATCCTGTGTCTGAAACAGTACAATACACAAAAGTAACGCAACAAAAGACGATCTGCTACCGGTATGACAGTATCCCACCAGAGCACTGCTCTATATTCGGAAGTTGCAAATCAGAGCCATTAAACCTTCCATATCGAATCACAAGATCTAGTGAATTAACGGTTGATTTTATTGGATGGACAGACCTAATTCAAAATGGGCTACACACATATACAGCATCACCAATTGAAAGTTACCAAATTACCATAAACGAAGTTCCGCCTTCTATCGGATACTTGAGAGTCGATTACACGACAAATATATTTCACAAAAAAGTTAATTTTTCCATCAGCACCATGTCACTTAATCTTCAATCATCTTTTCCGAGGTTGTATTGTATCACGTTGGAGGTAAAGGATGTGGCAGATAATGTTCGTCAAGCTCGACGATTCGTGCTTTATGACAATTCTAGCTTCATCGAAACATGGAAAGAAAAACACTTCCGCTTCGATTCGGCGTCTGCGGCTTCAAATTTCCTATGGCAAACACATTACAGTGACATTTGTCTCAGCTTAAATGATTTTTTCATAAACCGGTTTTATTTAAACAACAACCTTTTAAATCCAATAGATCCAGATCCTAATGTTCTTATGAGTGGAATATATGAACAGACACATGATCCTCTTTCAGTTAATGGAACACCTAATGTTCACGGAATAATCAAATATTATGTGTCCTGGAAACTTAATAATTACTCATTTACGACAGAGAGACTTATTCCTAACTTCAAGTATCAGAGTTTCTGTACCAAACTGAATGTAACCGATGGACAAACATACACGTTCAACATACGTTCAGTGGATATAGTTAACAACACGTACACTGAGAGCAGATCCTTGCACATAGATAGATCACCGCCATTTATTTTTAACATGACGCTGAAGAAGGGGTCAGCAGTATTTGTTCACAACAGTACCGACTTGTCAAAGATGCAGATGACATTCGACGCACTAGATCTCCACAGTGGACTGCGTACAATAAAATGGGTATTTGGCCTAGTCGATGCATCTACAGAGCTATCGCAGGGTTACTTGGCAGTTGGTCAAACACAAAACGTACGTTTTTAATAGTTCTATAGCTAGTGTTTACCATTAGCGTTTATATTATTAAGGGGAAAATGTAATTAAGGGGAAAATATACATTTTTCGGCGTAGTTATTTAAACCCCCTTTTACTTTTCATATCAGTCACTGAAATCAAATGGAATTATATCACCAGCAGACAGGAATGAATTAATCCTATGCAAATTTCAATCTGAGAATAATACTTTAAACACAGGCATTTTCATCTATTTCAAATGAATGTCACAATATATGCATTCAGCTGTTTATGTGGGACTCAAGGAACGACGTTAGCAAGTATAGTTGTATCCCTGTTTAATGAATTAATCATCAGATTTTAAACTCAGAGGTTGCAATTGCGCACTTTTTATTCACTACCTAAATGAAGCCAAGCCAGTTCATAGACGTCGCATCTGATATGCTTAACGCCTGTGACGTAGTGCAGCAAATTGCGGAAGCTTATTTTGCTTATTATTATAAGCCATTTTAATATGCGGTGCCCTATTTCGCTACGTTGACACATAATTTTCTAATGCACAGGAATTGAATAACGCAGAAGAGAAAAACTAACAAATCTGTGCAGCTATTACTCAATTGTACAATTAAATGTGTGTCATTATTAGCTGTGAATATATCAAGGATCTTGTGTTTTGGCAATATGCACGTTATTTTAGTTTTGTTGTTAGACAAACATTATGGTTTTACGGAAATAAGTGAAAACTTTAATCTTCAATCAGTGACAACTCAAAAAGCAAAAACGTTAAGTTGATGAAACAAGGTATGTAAATAGATGGTATAGATTGCCATAGTAGCAGATGCTTTGGTTACACAATTAATTAAAAACTAAAATCCACATTGGTATATAAACGTCATTTCAGTCTCATTTGTCATGTAAATATTTTTTTTTCATTAATATTGGTTGTTATGGTGATCGATTATGATAATAATGCTATACTTATTCAAGGATTTTTTTAATTTAGCAAACAAAAAAGACACTCAGTATGGTATTTTTAATTGTGCATTCACGGGTTTGGAAGTAATTTTATACGTAATGATATTCTCTGCGCTTAAATGGCCTATTATCGTTGTATAAAAATGATATTTCACGTTTAAACTGACTGAATTCAATCTAGTTGGAAAGTGTATATACCGATGAATAAGCATACGAATCAATTTTTATTTAAATTTTGGTAGTTGTTTAATTTATGAATACTTAACTTCCACAGCAGACGTTATAGGCTCTATAATGTTAAACGCCTCTCTTTTAGGTAAAATGTGTTGACAGACGTGTTTTAATTGGTTAAAATGTTTAAATGTTCATGTATGTACCTTACATTGAGGGATAATTTTCAATAGGAACTATGCGTATAATATATTATTAGCAAAACTTGATCTTTAAACGAGTTTCAGATATAGAATTCATTTATTTACTCTCTCTATAATTCTCCGAACATTTGTTAATTTGTTAGGTTTGCATGATGATTTATGATTCAATAATAATTCGAAAATTACCTGATTAAGGTTATTGAAACTGATGAAAAAGAGAGGCAGTATACGCTCGGATTATTCATTGTAGAGTTTATTAATAATGCTAGAGTTTATCTCAAATAAATTAAGGGTCATGGTACCCGGATAATCTAGTTTCTTAGAAGTCACGTTGATAGGGAGCTTAAATCATCAGTCCGAAATTACACGTATCCAATCAGCTGTTTACCCCATGTTAGATTTTAAATTCAAATGTATACTATATTAATTAACTTAACTGTTGATGAATTATGTAGTAAATAAGTAGATAAAAATACCCAAATATTAGTAGGTGAATTACCTGAATATATATCCCCTAAAAATCCAACAGTTAAAACATACACAACTTACAAACTTGAATATTCCATTGCTTGACGGTTTTCAGTGGCTAACATACGTATATACAAATGCTTAAATAAAGACAACCGTATTCACAATTAAACGTTGAAATATAAATTAATGGACAATATCGTGACATTATACGAACCTAATGTTAAAATGTTTTATTATCAATGCCAGTGCATAATACAAATGTAACTCGAGAAGCAGACTGTGTTCTTTATTATTTCAGGTTGTGACAAAGAGTGTAAATACCTGCTATTGGAAATTCGCGCGGACGTCATTAAATAGATATTGAATGGCACATTATGAAAGACCCGTTTGGTCTATATTATGTTTGTCTAATATCAACTAATGTCCACCGTATATTCACCTAACAATATTAAGTGTACGGTTCTAACTTTAACGAACTATACATCAGTGTTTATTTAACCCATCGTGTTAAAGCAGAGTAGCTATGTCTTAAGCTTCTTCACAAAACTCTTTAACACCTATGAAGTCGATCGTTAAACGTATTTATTTTAAGTATTTAATCATTGAAAAAATCAACTGGGAAACGTCTTCAAACGATCTGACATTTTGATTTTGAGAATGCATAAAACATGTATTTATGTAATCACGAAACTGTTTAAAAATGAAATAAAAATCAATTTATAATATAAGTTTCGCAAGTAAGGCATTTGTTCGTTTTTGCCATAAAATGTTTAAAAGGGCATGTTAAAATATTTACAAATAAAAATCAACTTCTTTGTCAAAAAGACAAAATCATTAAAACAAAACCTAACATCTGGAAGCGTTGTAACAATACAGATGAAAGGACAATACTAAAAATACATTATTGAGGATTAATCATTTGAATGGATAAAGTTTCAATCGTAACAAACGCGAAATAATTTTTTTGTCTGTTTCTTTTTAAATTTGTCAAGCATATGGATCGATTGTATAAGGTATAAGATTTCCACAATCGAAATATATGAGAGATTACTGCGGTTTTCCTTTACTTAAAGATTAACGTTTGGATATTTTTATTTCGTAATTTTTACATTTGAGTTGTTCAGCTCCGATGTTTAAATCTAACCGTTTAAGTCATTAAATGCCAAGATCTGTGACCAAGTCTCTGAAACACAATGTTTTGTATACGATTATGTATTGCTCGCCACTATTTATCTGTCTACTGAGTGTTTGCATGACTGTATATCTAAATATCGATTAGACGGGGAATTGTTTGTCCGGACCGAAATCGATATACATGAATAAAAAACATATCGCATTGCACGTACTGTAACGCCATCGTTAAAATTATTAAACACGTTTGCGGAAAAAAACGAACAGAACTAAAGCGATTTAAGTGCGTATCTTATACTTTATATTGTGTTTACGTGGACTACGTGTATCAGGTAACTGCTGATAGGTATTTTATATCGAGGATTTTAGTTTGTTCATTTTATGGACAAATAAACACAAACATTACACTTGTTTTTGTAGTTATCCATCAAAGGGAGTTATTGATGATAAACATGGTCTTATATTTGCAAATGTGAGAATATCTTTCATAGTTAATGGTAACTTTAAAGAAACTCTCATTAAAGTGTGTTTTATAAATGTCAGAAGTAGCTAGGGACACATTTGCGTGCGCGGGAGGACAAGAAGTAATATGAAAATATTTATGAAAGCAATCTACATAAAGTACCGCTAGACGTACAAGCAATATGGAAAGTAGTACCGAAGTAAATAGAAACTCAGTTGCGATTGGGGTAAGTTCAAGTTCCACTTAGGGCGTATTTTTAATCATAAGCTTAACAAGATCATAATTGTAGATAAAACGTTGCGCGCTAAAAGGTAATGTACATATCTTAAGTATGTGCGTGTTTATAAGAAATACCCTCTAAATCCACCTCTTATATTTTGTTTCATGTCAATTTCCGATATAAACGCAGTTATCAAAAACGAATGTTTTACATCCAACGTATTTACACTAACATATGCACGGGAAGATAAGGCGTATGGCTAGCTACCCTACCCTGTGAAAAACCCGTTATCTAAAGAAAAAGCAAACTGCATACGGACATACATCGCACACCTTCGGGAATATGTATCTCAAGCTGGAAGGTGCATACAGACGGACAGTGATAGCAATAGTAAATGTGAAGCCGTCAGGCCGAAGACAATCGTCTCCGCTAGGATAACAACAATCATCAGTACATGGAAATGTCCAACCATGTACGAGGCCGGTAAGTGAGCGCGCGAGTGAACGCAGAGCTAATTAAGTTCAACCTTACCGTCCTACGAATCAGCGAACCAAAAGCAGATGCAACTGACCTCTAGCGAGTTTCTGCTGTGCGGCACACACATTAAGTAGCCTCGGTGCTTAAAAATTCGGCTTGGGAGCGCCCTTCGGTTAGGGAGCACTCAGACCATTGATCATGACGGCCTATTTCCGAACAAGAAAGAACAGGGTCAACATTGACATAACATTTACGCCTAGACGAACGACAGTGAAACAGGAAGGGGAACAAAACAGCACTTACAACAGACTTTCAACCATAAAGGAACATCATTAGTGTAATTGGCTACTAAGACCCAAGATTGGTAGTGACAACCGAAAATATGAGGAGATCATAGGGAAAAAAATGCAAAGGCGAGATGAACGACAACGGTTAGAGATTTGTCGACCGGAGCGCCACAAGTAACCTTGTCATCGGAGGAAAAGTTTTCTACCACAGATGGATAAAAAAGGCCCAATTGGTGTCAAAAGACGTTTTAAAGGAGCGTCAGATTGACCATCTGCGCATCGTGAGTAAGTATCTATGCTCTCTTGAGGATGAACGCGTCAAGCAAGGAACAGTCTTTGCTTAGGACCATAATCTTCTTGTCGTTTGTTTGAAACTGAAGCTAACAAAGAATTCAAGAATTGGACGAGAGGTCTTCATAAATACACCTGGCACCAAGACCTGGATGCGGGTGCATATGGGCAAGACATGGGGAAGCTGTTGAGACTCGCCCATAACAGATACGCCTATATTGAGATGTTCTGCGGCATATGTTCCTGACGAGATCAAAGGCGAAGCTAAGATTATGAGAGATGAACACATGCACGTGGGTGTATTTACTCATAACTGTAATTACCCGAAATAAGAAGGCAAAGGTGAAGTTGAATAAACACGTACAACGATAACATCACAATAAGAACAACTCTACAAACCCTGTTATCGAACAATACAGGGCAAGACGTTTTTTAAGTATATAACTGTATATTTTGATTAGTTTACATCCAAGTATGATCTAATAAATAAAACGCACTGTTTTTTAAGTATGACGGACTAACGTATGTACGGACGGAAAGAAGGACACACGGGTGGAAAATACCAAATATATATGAACCTCACCTTAAAAGTGTGTGCATACGAATGAATATCAAAGCTTATCATGACCGTCTGAAATCGCTATATAGTCAGGCAGAAAACGACATTTACCCGACATTAAGGTGTATAGTTTAAGTGTTTTTTGGCAGGGGACATGTTACTGATGAAGACTCCAAATGAGGCAGGGCTGGTATCTTTAGGGGTTTTCAGAAATCCAAGATTGCGTCCAAGATGGCCGCCGCTTTCAGCATTTTAACGTATGTGGTGATATAATCATGACTGTATCCATTATTTTTAATCTTTTGAGCCTAAAATAGAATAATATAATGATGGTTAAGGTTTTAGAAGTGAATTAATCGAAATTAAATCCAAGATTATTCGCAAGATGGCTACTAAAAATGGACGCTTATATAAATAATTGCAGTTAAAAAATCAATTCCACTACATTTAATCGAAATTTACATTTACGTGCTATACAAACTAAACAAACTGCATTCCTTAATGGCATTTTGTACAGAACATTTTATATTATACACCTCAATCCATAAAATGTATTATTTTACATATACATTAAGAGATTACAGACAAGGAAACCATAATTAACGCACAAATGTTCTGCATAGTACAATAAGTGTGCACATCATGTTCACATTTCGTTAAGCACAAATGATTTACACCCGTTTGATTCACATCGGTTAAGATTGGACTACACAAGAAAATTAATTATAAGTCTTAATTATGTTCCTTATACATTAAATAACAGTTTACACAAGTTACTTCCCTTTGATAAGTGATGATTGTTTAAATATTAGTTACGTCCCTTGTTGATGCTTTCACCATTATTGTTTTAGTAGAAATATGTTTAAGTCGAAAAAACATATGGATTAATGTTCCTTCAGCTCATCCAGCAAATGTAGTGTCAAAGCTAAGTAGGAATTTGGCGATTTCAATGACCGGAGAAACCACAGATTTCAGTAGAAATGGCACAAAAACAGGTTTTACCACTGAAACATCTGGCCGAAATAATTGTGTCCGTGAGTCATGCAAAGCAATCTATACAAACTAAACCAACTGCATTCCTTAATGGCATTTTGTACAGAACATTTTATATTATCCACTGCAATCCATTAAATGTATTATTTTACATATACATGAAGAGATTACAGACAAGGAAACCATAATTAACGCACAAATGTTCTGCATAGTACAATAAGTGTGCACATCATGTTCACATCTCGTTAAGCACAAATGATTTACACCCGTTTGATTCACATCGGTTAAGATTGGACTACACAATAAAAATAATTATTAATAATAATTAATAATTAATTTAAGTCGAAAAAACATATGGATTAATGTTTCTTCAGCTCATCCAGCAAATGTAGTGTCAATGTTAAGTAGGAATTTGGCGATTTCAATGACCGGAGAAACCACAGATTTCAGTAGAAATGGCACAAAAACAGGTTTTGCCACTGAAACATCTGGCCGAAATAATTGTGTCCGTGAGTCATGCAAAGCAATCTCGATTTCTTCAAGATACACTTACCACATAGTAATGTCCTGAATCCAATTGAAATAATACGTGGTTAAGCCGAGAGCAGGGGCATACAGTCAGACCCAAGACAAATGTAGCTTATTTGCAACGTATAGATATGAAACCCGCAGACCCAGACACGATAATTTTATCTCTAAAAATGGAAAGTATTATCATTACAGTATGGTCAGAACTGCACTGTCTTCACAGGTGATCTACACCTATATGGAGTCAATATTATATGGGAAGTTTCAGGATGTAATACTACGTCTCGGTGGTATGCACTTCCTGATGAGTTTTGTGGGGTCAGAGGGGACGCTTATGGCAAATAGCAGGTTGAAAGAGCTGCCTGAGTCAACATTTGCCGGAGTCTCCAAACTCCTAAATGGGTTAAAATATCCACAGAATGTGCGGGTATTACGAATAGTGACATGGGAATTATTCCGCAATGTATTCACTGAAAATAATGTTCAGACATGTGATGATCTAGAAATGTATCTGAACAACAAAGCATCTGCCGATCGTACGTCTAGATCATGGGTTGATTGTTTGATTAAGGCAGTATTTCTTTTAATGATATATGTTCCAGCTGAAAGAGAAGGTTATTTGTCGCTCATTAAGCTCACTTGGTATCAGTGGTGTCGTGCCGGACGGCCCCGAGACCAGAAATGCTTTGAATACACCAACTACAAAGCGGCAAAGCGTAATTTTAGACGCCTACATAGCGTGTGTGCAAACCGATTCATGGCGGTTGTTGAAAACGTCTACCGAAGTAGAACGTACCCTTCTCTCCACGACCACAGACCCCAACGCATCTGTGTCCCCTGAAGTGATTGAACATATCATCAATACACTACCGAGAGGAAAGGCATCTGGCGAGGACAATATCGTTTATAAACATTTAATTTGTTCACGGACAGTTGTAGCCCCTGCACTAGCTAACCTTTTCACGTTCATGCTAAGGCTAGGTTATATTCCGGACTGTATGAAACGTGGTGTTATAATAATTCCCCATAAAGGGGGTACAAAAAAAGGATGATCCAAATAATTACCGTGCAATTACCCTTCCCTCGGCGGTTTTAAAATTGTATGAATCAGTTATTTTGTTTCGTTGTAAAAATACTATTTCCGAGACTTTAAGCATGCAACAAGGTGGCTTCCAAGAACAACTCGGCACTATGATGACTTCATTCATTTTACGAGAATGCATTGAGTTTTCACGCGAGCATTCTTCCAAGATGTATGTCTGCTTCCTGGACGAGAAACAGGCTTTCGACAACGTGTGGCATGCAGGGCTTCTGTACAAATTGTGGAAATGCAATATTGACCATACAAGCCTCATTGCGATTAAGGAACTCTATATGAACGCCAAAAACTATGTTCTTTCCCATGGAAGACGTTCCCAGGAGTTCCCGGTTTTGCAAGGTACCCGCCAGGGTAGTAAAAGCTCACCGCTGCTGTACCTAGTGTTTATTAATGGTCTTATCAAACAACTGGTAGATAGAGGGTTTGGTATGTGTATTTACAACATGAACACCTGTTCGCCAACCGTCGCAGACGATATGGTCTTAATATCCTACTCAAAAACGGGACTTGATAAAATGATGGATTTATGCTACAAATACTCGAGAGTATGGCGCTATGAATATAACGCAAGTAAATGTGCCGTCATCGTCTTTAATGAGCGTACAAAAACAGAAACTCCCGCGTGTTTAGGCTTGGAAGTGAAACAGTTAAAGAATCTGAAAGTTATTCACATTTAGGGATAAATGCCGATGCGTGGCTTCTGTCGAAAATGCTTATAGCAGACGCTTGCATCAAGCTTCGAGGTCCATACCTGATCATATGCAGCAGCGGCTTTAATCCATCATCACTCAGCCCAATCACCTTAAGAACAATCGATCAATCCGTGGTTGTTCCAAAAGCATTATATGGTTGTAAAATGTGGACTGTTATCGGCGCCAGCGATATGTTACGCCTTAAGCGCTCTCAACGGTTTTGTATCAAATCTATGTAGCAATTTCATCCCATAACGAATACGGATTTTGCATTAGCATCAATTAATGTTAACTCGATTGAGAATATCATTGACAGGAAAAAGCTAGTGTTTTTTGACCAATTATTTCGTTTACCAAACCAATACCTTGCCAAACAAGTGTTCATTAACAGACTTGTTCGATACCTGAATAACGGCAAACAGACTAAAGGTTTCGTTCCGGAAATCTACGGACTGCTGCATAAATACCAACTGCACTCGTGTTTAAACGAGTACTTACAATCAGGCTTGTTTCCGTCTAAGCAAGCGTGGAAACAGATGCTCCAACAATCGGTAACCGCTCAGGAACATCACAGACAGCTGGAAAGTATCCGGGACGTGTGCCCCACATTGAACATGGCTGATGTCCTACACGTAGATAAGCCCGCGTCCCTCTTGCAAATATCCCGGATTTCACCTAAGCTATCGCCCTTAGTAGCCTCCCTGATGGCACAACTGGAAGGATTCCTCTCTAGATCATACCCAACAATGTGCTCATTGTGTGGGATACAAACGGACAACAAACTACGGCACTCGGTGTGTTTTTGTTCGGAAAGGGAACTGTTACGTGAATCGCTTTGGGATGCTGTCATTTACCAAAAGGGGTTTAAGAGTTTTATAAAATTAACACGAAAGGCACCATAAGAACAAATCATAATGTTGTTTGAAATGACGCTAGCAACTATAGATGACAATCGCCTGAATGCTCATTTAGCAATCCTATTGATGAGACTAGTTTGTTAGTGTTTCGTGTGCTTATTGTTAAATCGTCTCTCTATTATTGTTTGTATGCATGTACATGTATTAATATAAATATATAATTATCTATTGTACATATTTATGATATAAATACTTGTTGTAAATGTGTTATGCTCTCCGTGAATGGAGGAAATAAAGAATCTATCTATTTATCATGTTACCATACTTTTTTTCCATTTTGCACCCAAACTACGCGAGATACGGCCTATAGTATCTAAGGTCATTGGAGAAAATGCCAGAAAACGCACAATACAAGTTCTTAAAGGGAGCATGTAATGAGACATGTTTCGGGGGTATAAAATGCCATATGGAGCGATATGTTCATAGAAATGACTTATGAGATATGGCCATGGCAAGAAGGGCATTATAGGTTCGACAATTAAACCTGAAACGCTCCAGGTTTGTAGTTTGAGCGTTCATATTTGCAGCATGGTGGAAGAAGATCTGATATAAATGAGCAATGTCAATTTAGTGGATTGATGAACAAAACAATGAAGAAAAGCGGGAGAGGATTAAAGAAATTGCTAAGAATAACGCAAGTATTCGGAGAAAGTTGACAGAATGTAATGATCGGTTGAATCCAAGCAAATATCCACCGAATGAAATGAGCATTATGACTGGAACAATAGTACCAACACATTTTAAAACTCGTTACAGGACAATTTTTATGGGCCAATGTCTAAATAGGTTGAATTACAGGTTGGGTCTAGAAAGCACATTAGGGTTTCAGACACCTAAGTGTATGACGTCAATCTGATTTATTCAATAATGATTGGCTTACACGCTAATTGTAGGGAAATGTACATCAACCAATACTTAACCATAAAAGGGCTCCAGTACATACTGATGTGATTACTGAAACATGGGAATTCAGAATAAGAAAACCCAAAACGGTGCTAAATTATCATGTAAAAGTAGATGTGTCAGAGCGGCACATTAAAATCCAGATCAGATGTACATTAATAGATGGATCTGCTATCGTGTATGTCATTCACTGGCCCTGAGACGGAAAGATACAGAACAATGTTGACAACTTTAAGTATTATATAAGACATCAAAAATATGAACAAATGCGATGTCTACTTATTGTTTGATCGATACATGGAGTTCAGCACCAAGAGTGTGGCAAGGTCAGGTAGACAATCCAATGTCTCAAGGGTGTCCACACTAGCGGGTGACATGGCATCACCACCACATAATGTTCTACTAGGTGTCACTGAGAACAAACAACAACTGATCCCTCTTTATGCACGGATAAAGAAGTTCACCTATTGTGCACTCAAATACACAAGGTGGTCGTTAACGACGATCATGATACGCACTCTGACATAATCAAATCGAGCTAATTAAAACACACGAAGAAGCTGACATGATTTTGATAAGACCAATGGTTGATGCTGTAGAAGCAGCATACAGTGCTATTTGTTTGGTAGCTGGTGATACAGACATGTTTGTTTTGTTGTAACATTACTATGTTGTCGTAAAACTTTCATTATTTTATTATTGGTCATCATGGAACCACCAGTGAGAGTAAGAGGAGTTATAGATATTGGCAAAACTGCCTAAAATCATAGAAATATCGCGAACAACTTGCTGTCTACTCATGCTATCTCTGGATGCAACACTGTTGCTGGATATTTTGGTATCGGTTAGGTTACAGTTATTATAATGCTGAATGTATGTAACTCCATCAGACTGTTAGGCGTTTCGACAGCTTGAATGAACGAAGCTGTGAAGGAAGCGACCAGATTTGTCTCAGCATCCTATGGGATGTCTGATACATGGGAAATGTATATTACAAGACAAACCCTTTGGGTAGCCAGGGTAGGCAAGTCGGGTAAGGCTATACCATCGCTAACAAAATTGCCGCCAACCAGAGAAGCATTCTATGAAAATGTGAAACTTATTTACATAAAGGCGTGTACTTAATTGTAATACTTTTCCATAATCATTATTCGTGTGATAAAATTTGGTAATGATCTTGGTTTTAGGCGCAATCATTGAGCAGTCATCTTGATTCTGGCAGCCATTTTGGACGCCTCCTTTCTTTTTTATATATAACACGCGTTTGAGCATCTTCATTTATATTGAACATGTGTAACAATCTTAAAAAGACATTATTATACATAAAATTATTCAAATCAATATTTTTTATCAATTAACACTGAAAACGGCCGCCATATTGGACGCCATTTTGAATATCTCAAAAACCCCAAAGAAGCCAGCCAGGCATCACTTGGATTCTTCATCAGTAACACGCCCCCTAACAAAAACACTTTAACATTTACTATACACCTCAATGTCGGGTTTAGTGAAAAATTGCCACTTTTCTGCCGAACTTATACGTTTATATACTCGTTACCAAATAAAAAAAACTCTTGATATGTGCATTTCAGTTTTATTGATTTGATAACAATGACTTACATCAAAATTAAAAAAGCGAGTTACTGCAAGGGACACAAGTAAGTGTTGAAATATTATTTTAATCATTATTTGTGAAATTAAAAGATATCAGTTATATTGCAATGTTTTTTAAATGTATTATCCATTAGATAAATAACAAGTAACACGGAAGGTAAACCTCTCTAGACTTAAGTTCGTGCTTGTACCAGTTATCCTTCCTGCTCTCAATAATATCGGTTGTGTGCTGATAGTCATTTGTTTAAATAATTTCATTCATAATTTGTTTGTAAACAATGCTTAGCATTGTTGCATCTAACGTTCTAATTAACACAATTTAAAACTCCGCAACGTTTGCATTATTAATGACATAGCGCTCATCTGTTTCTAAGCTTCAAAACATGATATTTATCTATATCCCCCATACAGTCGGTATATCCATTTTACTAACAAAATGAAACAACTGAATTAATTGTTTATAAAAAAATATTTTTCAAATAAAAACATGTTTGCCGTTTCTATGAAAACATCTATGGTATTGTCTATCACAGCGATTCGTCAAATGACTAGTACCAAGGTTAACAGTCAACTGGAGTACGCGCACTTCATTTAATTGATGTAAATGTATCAAATGTATGACACGTGAATATGTATTCACATTTTTAAACTATTACACATGACATAAAAATAAACAAAAAGAGAGAATAATTTCCAGCACTAAATGTTATTAATGCAATTTGGTTATTTCAAGAAAAATAGAAGGTAAACTATTGTAAGCCTATTTTGGTCTTTCCAGCAAATGGAATGGGTTCTCGCATCGGATATAAATCCACGCAACTCTCACCAATTCTGGATCAACTGTTCTCAATTGCCCAACGTCTCGTTTGCTACCCTCTGTTTTGGGGCCAGTGATTAATGGAATCAGCGTCATAGACATTGAGCGTATAGCAATCATGTTCAAGTCCGAAATTTCTTATGTAATAGAGTTGAAGACAGTAGTTGTTTTCTATTTCGTATTTAATAGATTATTACTACCGATATTGTGTAACAGTCCGTATATTATTATCAATACCGTATAATTCATAAAACGATCATTATTTTATTTTTCATTGTCACGTTTTGATAAATATAGTGCTTGCAGATTTAATATTATTGATGGAATCCTAGTGACATTAAATTAGTGACTAAACATTCTTTATTATATTTCAGATAAAATGAATCTCAGTTGCAATGTGAACACGATTTTCAACAAGCAACTGTCAAAGTATATTCCTGACATTCAACTTTATGTGGTTTAAACAAACAAGTTCATTTGAGTTTATAACTTTTATTAAAGTCTGTGCAATTCAAAGTAAAAAGGAAAGCACGAAATCTATAACAACATTATATACATTGTATATACAACGTTAGTCGTGTTATTATATAGATGCTTGGGAACAAATGACACTGTTAACGATAGAACCCATTTCTTTGTTATTTAATGTTAATGATCGGGCCTCATTTGTATAGGACTTTACATTTGTCAAGTTATGTAAATTTTCGAATTTTTCTGTTTGGTGGTTATAATAGGGGTTATAAGCAAGTTTTTGTTAGGCACATTATTCGGTGTGGCAGAAGATACATTTTAAGCCAAAACACGATTAAATACGTTTAGTTTTAAGAATCTTCGATCTGTATATTTTTGTAAATTGTTATGTTTTTTTGTAAAGTACGACTTACGGACCTCAGTAATTTACACTTGTAGTCGTACGATATCGGGTGATGTGTACATGATCGATTTATATCTAATTGTATTGGTCAGTTGAAGAAAAGTTGTTCAGTTCGAGTTCATGGAGAGCATGTTTTTTTATTTTTCGGTAAACGCTGCTGGGCGGTAACACGTATACATCGGCAGACTATTTGACATACACGGACAGTTACAGCATTGACACTAGAGCACTAGCTGGGAAGTAAGTGTCCATAACATACGGCGTTTGGGTAAGTTATTTTATTTTCCATTACATGTTTGATACTCGTTTTTCGTTTGTGTGCTTGTGTATATAATCCTAGGTACGCGAGGCATGTATGATAATGACTGTGTAAGTGTCTTTATATCATTTATTTTGTGTAGACGCTTTATGTATCAATTGATTAAAAAACCATTTGAGTTTTATTTAATTCAATATTACACATAACGGTGGAGTATCACATTTAACATGTAGATGATAGTTGGTGAATTGTATTATATGTACAACTTTTTAATGCACACAGTGCAGTTAATATATGCATTCTAGCGAGTAGCAATACTTTATAAGGAACTTGTGCATTTGTGGAAGTAAACAAGTTTGTGATACATTGTATGACATTGTACCATTTATATTTATACGGTATGACTGTAAGACAGTCGTTAATGACAAAGTATTTTCTAATGTCATTTATTTTAGCCGTTTCAATGTGGTGAGTCGTATGGTAGGATAGACGTCAGGTCGTCAACGCACCGTTAGCATTACGCCAGTGCTACATGAGCATCCGCAAGTCTACAGGGCGTCATACTCCTTGACTGTACCTACGACACCTCGTTATGAGGCAGAAATACGGGGAACCGTTCGCACCGGTATACGACCGGTCACGTAATACGTCATCAGTACGTTCTACTTCCGGGCATAGTCTGCTCGGGTATCTACAGTCTACTTCCGGGCTTAATACTGCTCGGGTAACTTAGTCTACTTCCGGGCTTGATACAGCTCGGATATCTACAGTCTACTTCGGGCTTGATACAGCTCGGGTTATCTGCACTCTACTTTCGGGCTTGATACAGCTCGAAGTTTGCTACTTTGCAGAACACTACGACCGGTGTTCAGTTCCGGTTCTGGTCATTGACGGCTTGACATAAGTTCAGGTCGTGACACTCAATATTACTCCACCACTACATCTACCGTTCGACTTTATCATCTACATAGTTTATTTCAATGTTGTAAATAAATTGATTTATTGTTCATGTTTGTTTGTATCTGGTTCTGGAGGGTATATTGCGCTGGGTTATCACAGCTTCTGCAATCCTGACCGTTACAACACTTGATAAATCAATTTGTTAATATTCGTTTAAAGACGGTTCATGACCTAGCAGTTCAATGTCAAAAAGAAAGTATGTAACTAATAGTAAGTGCCAAATTATTAATAGGACTGCATTCCTTGATGTCAATTAGTAACAGCGCCTGCGTGATTTTTGAAAGCATTTCACTATTTTTAAGTCGAACATTGAAACTATGAATTTGAATGATTTCCGAGATTGTTTTATATTTTTTATATATAATATTATGTTGTAAAACAATCACGAAAATCATTCAAAATTATATTTAAAAAAAAACACAAAAAAGAAAATTAGAAAGGAGACATTATTCCCTACTGACGTTAACCAACAGCAAAACATTGTTTATATAGTTTTTATAATTATAGAAAGATGTTAAAATGTTCGAAATCTGCAATACAGAAACAATCTTTAGAATTGTTAGAGATATGTATTGTTAAGTGAAATATTGTTTTAAGTCATGCTCAAATTACTCTGAATATTTAGGTATGCCGTTGGTTCACGTCAATAGGAGGTAACGTCTTCTTTCGTGTTTCCTTTTTTTGTTGAATACATTGCATTGTATATCCAAAATGTATTATCGTTTATGCTGGCTGATGAAATTGTTCTAATACTTTTCTTATTGTCGACGTTATGGATATTATAGGGAATGTTCTACCGAGCTAAATCATGTTATTACGAAAAAGGTGGAGAGGGGTCGGAGGGGGATATTGCAAACAAAACATTGAAAATAATGGTCGGCAATTCGGTGTAGTTATTTCCTTTAATTTCTTAGAAAATGTTTAATCATGAGCACTTACTCAACAAAGCCTTTAAGGCAATACTGTTTTAATTTATAAATGCCTAAAGTATTAATTTGAACCAAAGAAAATATTGTTAATTATCTGATGCCATTATTGGTTAAACTATGTTGCTGACGTGTGTTTGGAGATATGCTAAATCGAAAGAAATTGAACGAATGTTCATTAAACATTTTGTTATAGACTTTTTAACGCAACCGACGAAAATGAATTATGTAGATGACCTATGCTTCTTAATTGATACATACGTATATTTAATTAAATTATTAGTTTCAGCTGGTGTTGGCAAACTTACTTTGCAATCAGTGTACCAACAATATGTTGGTACGTGTAATAAAGATTACAAATTATTTCTATATTGTCTGATGACCTCCTTACACCCTGTATCTACTGAACCAGAACGTTCTAAATTTTACTACTTATAGAAAGCTTAGATCAATTTAACATATCCATTAACGTTGTCAGACGTTATACACGTTGATAAAACTAACGAAACTATTCCCAAGTGTTTACTTTTGAGGACAAAACTAGTGTACCGTTGTGTATTACTGAACATACACGTCGCTTTCATAATGTTAATTTGCTTGGGATGACCGAATAACAATTTTGTCACGTTATTGTTTAATTACAGACGTAAATATGTTCGCAACGCGCAAGACCACTCGGCAATAACTATTGCGTGGTTTCCTGTAGTTTCGTGTATGTAGTATTGCTTTTATTGTCTTCGTTGTTTGCAAAATCAGACATATCAGCAAGAGATCAACACGTATTAGCCATAATCACAAACTTAACGGTAAAAAACCATACGCTACACTAGACTTTCAGAGTATATGGACAAAGTGGAACCGCTTCAAACTTTCGCCCTTGTCAATTTGCGTTCGTGGAATTTATAATTCCCACTTTCCATTAGTTTATCCTTATAGACGTGCATCGTGCCTCTGGTCGAATTAAAATCTAGCTTCAGTGGGTGTCCTACCGGAGGGCCGTGGCATTATAATAATTATGCCTTTAACTGAATTTTATTTTTAATGCTTAGTGGCTAGCGTGAGTCTAATGAGTTCGCCTTTGACAGAAACGTTGGTTTTTCATATAAAATGTGTTTTTATACAGTAAGACATTTAATTCTGCCATTAAAGCATGTTTATACTTGTTTAAAAATGTTGTAATAAAAGAACTTGTGCACAATAAGAACAAATGACCATTTGCAAAATAATTGTCATAGATTAAACAAAGTATGTCTAAATGATGTTAAAACAAGACAAATTACTTTCCTTCCTAATAAACATAAATTATAAGAAATATTGGTAATATAATGGTTACTTATCATTCGAAATCGGTTAAACAATGAAGCTCTGCTATTCTTTTCCTCTATATATTGTAAAAACAAGGGGTACTAACATAGCGTTCATGTTTCGCTTAGAGGAAGTTACGACGGTGTGGCGGAATGGTAGATCATTCGCTTTTGCTTCAAGAGGTACTTGGTTCGAATCCCGGATAAAGTTATATAATGTTATCGACTTTTTTTTATTGCTAGCTCTATCATAATTATTTAACACTGATCAAAACATTATAGATTTGTCAGTCAACATATTTAATGCCATTTTCAAAATCTACGAAACAATGTAAACAAAACTTTAAATGTGCTTTTAGATTGAACGTTAGCTCACACTAATGTTACAGAGCAATTTTTACGAATCAGTATGCGCTTAACTGCTTAACTACGCTATGGAGAGACAAACACTGCCTGTTGCAGTAAAATTATGCAGACGACAAATGCTAGGAGCGTCTGCTAGGAACGATAACCACCACATCTGTCTGTTTATAGTTTACCACTGGTACACTGCAGTGTGTGTATATGACTAATAGTGTCATTGAAATCTGTACATATTGGCTGCTTTCAGGGAAAACGGGGCTTAATGCATGTCAAATAAGATTAGCCTGTGCACACTGATAAGCCTGTGCAATGCGCACAAGCTAATCCAGGACGACATATCTGATTTTATACTGTTTTTCGTTTAAAGAGAGCCTCTGGTACTGGGATGACAATTAATGCATATGCATTAAGCCCTGTTTTCCCAAAATGAAGCTTAAATTATATTTGTTGTTAATGATTAAAAAACACACATCTGGACCTATGCTTTAAGACACACTCTTTATAAATGGGTTGTGTTTATTTAAAACTTGCAATTTAAAAAGCTATAACATACTTTTTAAAACTGAGTTGCGTCTAAACTTAAACAACAGCGAACACCTACAGTGCCTTCAGCGCTTTGATTCTAAATCGCTGAAGAATGTATTAAATCTGCTATTAAAGATAAGCAACTGCTCACTGTCATTGCAGTGGTTTATTCGAAGTTATTTCCCATTATTTACATTTGAATGGGTAAAAATGAAAAATTGACTGTATATTGCCCGTGACAGGATGACAATATTTCCTTAATTTTAATGTTTTGCAGCGTTTTTCCAACTAGAGTGAAACTGTAAGAATAGTCCAGTAAAAGAACGTATGCCGTCTAAAACATGTTATTTGTTTTTATAACGCGTTAATGTAAATTATTTGTATTCGGTACTATAATATATGTCTGCCATTTATTACCCATTTACATTACAGTATTTAACTGTGTAGAAAACACATATAGGAGTGTAAATGAACATGATCTAAATTTTGGTATACAGGCCATGTTTGGTATCGACAGCAGAAGATGAGTGACAGACAAAAGGCAATCACACAAAATACCATGAACCCGTTGTACCCAGGTAAGCTAAAGACATACATAACAGAAATCTGTATTTGGCAAACAGACACTACTCTGATTTGTGATAACTCTCCCGATTTCTAAGGTAATGCCAAAATAAGATTTTGTGAGGGTTAATGATCATAAGCAACAGCTGTGTATGTATTACATATATGGTTTGAGTTATTCTTAGTCTAAATAACGTCTATTACAATGACACGGGATGATGTTTAATATGGATGCATTTTGGGTGGTCATAAACAATAACTATGTAAGAGTGCATGTGTGCGGTTATAGACAAAACATTGACATATGTTTTGTCAATAAATTGACTGTTTTAATAATTGTACATATGAGCTCAAGATCAAAGTGAGATAGGGTTATATTTACGGATAATGAGTGGCCTTAGGCAACTATTTTGTAACCGCTGAGGGTGCTACACGAAACTTTAAAATCTACTGAACCGTTCATGGATAGAGAGACGAGACAATCGCTGTATACCTGTGGCATCAACATTCTAGGGACTAAAATCTTAAATGATTTTTGTCGTCGTTATCTTAGGATTGTAACAAATACCAGAAGAGAGGAATAGTTGAGAAAGTAGGATGTACATCACCTACCTAAACTCATGACTCTGCTTCTAAAAGTACTTTTATTATACATGACAAATATATAATAAAAAGTATAATACTATTACGAATAATGGATTTGTCAAATGATGATCTGATAGCATCAATATTGATGCTAGTCTTTATTTTAGTGACACCAAGCTAAATTGTAAAAGCATTGATGTGGTACTTAATCATTTATACTCCTAAATTGTTGTCTGCAGTATATATTCAACATGTATTCGATATAGCAATTAATATAGGCTATAAGTATCATATCATATTTTACAAAGAATTATTTGATTCCCAGCTTATGGTCATTGGAAAACAGTTGATTAACAAAACCAACTGAATTCGCCCATGAGTCGGACACATTCACCCTTAACATGGACACATATTTGTATTTAGCATTAATTTGGTCATACATTCCCGATATTTATAAAAATGCAAATTGCACAGTAACAGTCCTGTTTTGCAGTTAAAAGGTTATTATTTTGTCAACATGTTGACGCAAATTATTTTGTCAACATGTTGACGACAATAAATCATAAAAAGAGGACAAATTACATGGACACTTTTAGTGTTTATCTGAACTTAACTCAAGGTCAAAATCGACTCAAGAGGAGTTTCCCTATAACGCAGAAGGTAAAGTAGATACACTTGAATCTTATCAAGTATAAACAACACAGTTTAAACGCATTCCTGTATGCATATACTTAAAGCCACTTTCACGCTCACCAATACTTTATACGTACTGTATTATGCTATATAAAAATTAAATTTTCAACAACAAACAGTACCATAGAATGGTTATTTACAATAGGAAGCCCCTAAAAACAAGTAACATTGGTGAAAACAAGTAAAAATACAAACATTTGGCAACTTTTAAGTATCTAAATATCGTTCCACGATGTCATCTACTTTCGTTTTGTGGATGATATCGAGTCAGGATCGGATTCATTCGGGTTGCGTTCATTTGTATAATTTATACAAGCTATCACAGAAATCTGCTGCCGTCATGCTTCGGACGCTGACCGATTCAAATTTCGCGTTTGTCCGTAAATGTTCGGATATTTCGCGGGAAATAAGAATGGAATTATTTGTGACACAAAAAAAATAAAAACGAGTATTTTGTATCTCGTTAAATCAATGCTACCAGACAACATCTAACGTTGAAATTTTGCATTTTTCTAAATGGAACAATGATGTTTGTATGGATAAGCTTTATTTTACGAAATATTCGATTTTTTTTAGCGTGATCGTTACTTTAACGTTACTGTAACTACTGCTTTTATCTTCTTCTGCGCACTCACCGCTTCCTTCTAGTTAGTCATATCGCCTTCCTGTATACACACGTAGCTATGGGACGCATGTAAAGGATAGGTTGTGATTACTACGGTGTTCCTTATATGCCATTATTGATTTTTAAATAAATCATAAATTCGATGATACCATTGCACGATGACAAAAGAACGAGGTTACAATGATGCCATCCGGTTATTATCCTCGTGACAATCGGCATACAGACATTGCACCATCGTCATTATGTCATCGTTTTCTTTATTAGATATTCAATAATTACAGTTAAATGTATGCCATATAATGAAAGGATACTTAAATTTCAAAATGGCACGATGACAATGATATGACAGTACGATAATATAACGCATCATTGCCATTATGTTGTTCATGTGTGCCTTCTGTCCCCAATGTTATCCTGTTATTGTTCCATCGAGTCATAGGCATCGCTTAATTGCACCAACACAATCGTCTAATCTTCATCGTACCATCAAATCACATCATGCCATAGCATCGTGGCATAGTGTTCGGTTAATCGAACCATCAGCATCAAACTCTCGTGTCATCATCATCATGCAATAATACAAGTACCATCGTGGTCTGGATTTAATTTTAAATTTAAACTGACACTTACGGAACACTATATATATAACGCATTTTTGATTTCGCAGTAAGATAAATCATGTACAAATAGTTTAAATACCGTAGTTGTTCTAAGATTTTGGAAATAATAATAGACGTTTTTCGTGTCCAAAACTTTAGATACACACATATATTCTCAAAAAACAGTATCAAAACATCTTTTTTGATTATCTAAAAATATACCTTTGTCAAGAAACGGTAGGGATATATCTGGTTATTATGTCACTAGCCGAATCTTATCGATCAATGGCAGCCTTTGCTTTTGAATACCATTCAGTTTTAATTACTTTATTATATTTGAAATGAATTTAAACTGACTTAATATTTTACGCGCTCTGTGAAAAGGGGGGTTTAATGTATGTGCGTAAAGTATCGTCCCATGTAAGCCTGTGCAGTCCGCACAGGCTAATCAGGGACGACATTTTCTGCTTTTATGATATGTTATATTAAACGGAATTCTTCTTAGCAAAAATAAAGTTTAGGCTGAAATTATCGTCCTTAATTAGCCTGTGCGGACTTCATTTTACGCATATTCATGAAACCCCTTTTCAAAAAGCGATGCTCAAATGTTTGACATTGATATACGGAACGTTACCTCAAGGTTAAACGTTGACTACATAGTACAAAGATGAGCATTTGATATACTGTAGCAGTAAACTAAAATTATTAAATTCAACTACAATTACGTATGCAGAGGAACTTTGGTCTTACTGATTGCTCTATAATATTTGTCTGTAATACATCAAATATATAGGACAGTACAATTGGAGCCGATTTTGCCACAATTACCATTTCGAGACGGATATTTTATCTTAGATACTGTGTTATCTATGGGCACCTAGTCACAAATGTTCACTAGCAATCAGAGTAACATAATTGGCAACAATTAACACAACAGCTGCTAAAATAAATAAGGTAGATCTTAATTGTTCCTTACAACGAAGCTCTCAACTTTAATTAAGCTATAGCTTGAAATCACGATCTATAGCCAGAACAAAACAGAACAACATGTTTATTTTTTACCAAGTATATTATTGTATAATAAGGAGAATGTAATACAGCTAACAGTTTAAAATATAATTAACGTCCAACAATTAAGGGTATTTATGATCGATATATTGGAGTTCTCTAAATAACAAATGTTACATTGTTATTCATGATACTTATACAAATAATATTCATAAATTAATAATAATATTAATACTACCATATACAAATAATCGTAAAGATCATAGTCGTTATAAGAAGAGACAATCGTTAATAGTCTTGATAACGTCTATTATCATTATCATCATCTTAAGTATATTTATCATAATCATCCAAATAAATGAAATCTCAAATAGCATTATATTGTATTTTAAATATAGTAATTGCTACCCTGCTAAAATATTCGTTGAGAAGCCTACACAAATAATGTTGTATGCGACCGTTTATTTGCGTTTTTGTGTTTCATAGCTGAGATTCAGTCAGAAATTCAATTTGTTCGTTTTAACTTATTATTGAGATCATATTACTTGTTTTCTACCGATATGTCGATATACCGATATATACCGATATCCGAATAAAGCAAATAAAACGATTCACAAACCATCAACATTATTGTAAAAAACTCGAGCGATGTGTCATCGTATTAACTCAATCGCAACTGTCCGAACAATTTAGGTTATAAAACTATTTGGATAATCTTGTTAAAAAAGAGTGACAAACATAATTATGGATTGCAAAATTATGTTGGCTAAAAAGAGTTTGTCTGAAAACTTAGAGTAACTACCGTGTATTTACATTTATATAGAAGAGTTAACTGTACTTGATGTATACATCTAAACATCATTTGATATAGACGCAGCTATGATCAGGATTGTGTGCTTATACGGTCTGTTCGCAATCTCCGGGGCTTTTATGTTTGATAGAGGACCTTGTGACCTCACGCCCCTCATCTTTGACTCGTAGGTGTTTTATTATTTGTTGCAAAATAATTGTTCGCAACTTTTTTACGTCAATATGTTTGCTATGCAGATTACAGTAAGTCTGTGCGGTATTATCTTACAACGTTAATACTGGTAAAATCGTTAATTGATGAATGTGCACATGGTCCATAATCATATTTTAAAGTTATTGATGTTTTCTATTTTATGTTAAATGATAAGCCTTACACTACAATCTGTTAAATCAAATTCTTTACACAAAACAATGGTTATAAAAAGTTACATGTTAAGGATTCCCTATGATTCCAACAGGACTACCGAAATACCCGTCCCAAAGTCTTGTACGAATGGTACATTCTTATGGAACTATCCGATGGGTCACCTTGTCCTGCTTTTCGAGGACTATGGGAGGACAACCGCGGTATGCCTGTATGACGACGATGGATATTCCTTCAACATCTATGACATCACTCCGGGTCATCACATGGCGCTGATGCGGGTTCTTGAAAGGCAACGCGGTAAGGATAGCACGCATTTTTGAAATATTTAGTAAAATACAGTTATTGAAGTAGCTGAAATATAATTATATATAAGAGCCGCACTCTGAAAAACCCCGGGATAAATCGATGTGCGTAAAGAGTCGTATAGATTAACATGATGAGTCAGCAAAGGCTAGCCAGGCAAACTACTTTCTGCCTACTTTTGATTTTTCGTTACACATTTATCTTAGGCGAAACTTTAAGCTCATGTATTAAGGCCCATTTTTCTAGAACAATGCTCATATTATTATCTCTATTTTCTCTGCAGACAGGAGGATGTGTACGGCCCCGTCCACTGGACAATCTGTGAAGATACGCGTAGACGCAACAGAGAGGGATGCGTATCAGGGGACGTTCAAGTTCTTCCTCGAGTTTATGGTAAGCAAAAGCACTGTGAATAAGTATTTTGGCCTAATTATGCGAATAATGGGCTTAATGCATGTGCATTTCGCACAAGCTAATCGGGGAAGACACTTTCCGCATTGACTTAAGTTAAGAAGACACTTCACTTAAACGAAATATTCCATAAATGCGGAAAGTGTCGTTCCTGATTAGTTTGTTTAGACTACACATGCTTATATGGACGACACTTTACGCACATGCATAAAGCTCCGTTTTTTCAGAACTCGATCCATTTAGATATAGAATGGCTAATACCCGCTATTACAAATAACTCAGCACTGTAACGTGATTTAACGTAGCATATCCTCATATTAATAATACATAATGATGTGTTTGTTTTCATCTTTTGAATTAATAGTATTAGTGTCCTTTTTTATTTAAATTGATGCACACAATTTATCGTGATACACATTTAAAAAAAGCTTTGTCGCTATCTCGAGTTGCCATTGTTAATTTGTAACTTACTAATGTTCCTTCGTAGCAATAATACAAGATTCATATTTAAGAAATAGAAAACCGCATTAAGGGCCCTAGGGAAGAATAGTGACCAGCCAGGAAGCCCCAAATTGTATATGCGGCTGAGGTCCATGTACTATTTGGGCCTGTTTGGCTAGTCACAATTCTGCGATTGGGCCTGAAGTTAGGTTTTCTATTTCTTATATAATACCGAACATTTTTTGCAGATAAATGTCAACAGAAATAAAAATAAATAAAACAATATAAATTTCATCAATTTGTATCAGTTACTAGTAATAATAATACGAATTTTTTGTAAACAAAGGAAACAGTACTCGAAAAATCTTTGCGTTGTACAACTTGCACAAATGTTACAAATAACTAACATTTTAACGGGTACTATTAGATGCGCGCGTAGTAGTAGTAGTAGTTGTAGTAGTAGTAGTAGTAGTAATAATCGTAGTAGTAGTAGTAGAAGAAGTAGTAGTAGTAGTAGTAGTAGTAGTAGTAGTAGTAGTAGTAGTATTAGTAGTAGTAGTAGTAGTAGTAGTAGTAGTAGTAGTAGTAGTAGTAGAAGTCGTAGTTGTAGTAGTAGTTGTAGTAGCAGTAGTAGTAGTTGTTGTTGTAGTAGTAGTAGTAGTTGTAGTAGTAGTAGTAGTAATAGTAGTAGTAGTAGTAGTAGTGGTTGTTGTTGTAGTAGTAGTAGTAGTAGTAGTAGAAGTATAGTAGTAGTAAGTTAGTAGTAGTAGTAGTAGTAGTAGTAGTAGTAGTAGGTTGTTGTTGTAGTAGTAGTAGTAGTAGTCGTAGTAGTTGTTGTAGTAGAATAGTCGTAGTAGTAGGTCGTAGTAGTAGTCGTCGTTCGTAGTAGTAGTAGTAGTCGTCGTAGTAGTCGTAGTAGTCGTAGTAGTAGTCGTAGTCGTCGTAGTAGTAGTCGTAGTAGTAGTCGTCGTCGTCGTCGTCGTCGTCGTCGTCGTCGTGGTCGTCGTCGTCGTCGTCGTAGTCGTCGTCGTCGTAGTCGTCGTAGTTGTAGTAGAAGTAGTAGAAGTAGTAAAAGTAGTAGAATTAGTAGTAGGGGAGGAGAAGGAGCACCTGCAGCAGCAGCAGTTATAGTAAAATAATAGTTGTAGAATTTGATTTGTTTTGAATAGAAGACAGTATTGCGATTAAAGCAGAAATTCTAGCGTGCTTATTGCACCATCGAAACACATTTTAATAGATATTAAATCAAAATTGAAGTTATTGCAATGTAGATGCTGTCTGAAATTCATGAAATAGTCAATTAAAACCAGTTAGCGGAAATTCTCCAACAATATATAGCCAATTAATTTCGTTTTCACTTATTCCGGAATTTTGAACGACAAACGTTCTCGCACCATATAATTATTATTTCTATGAAATATGTACATATAGTAAAAGCTGATATTTTTGTTCGCTATTAACATGGGATAATTATTTACCCTTATGGCGCAATTTACTTCAAATGTACTCTCGTCGTTATCATAGAAAGTGCGATTTATTAATTTCTTTTTAATAATATTTTTATGAGTCTGGGCTGGCTTGATGGAAATTGAAAATTCGATATTTGCTATTTGTATATGGTTTTGGATATGTAAAGATAAGCCAGGGTATTGAAATAAAAAAATAAATATATAATTCTATCGACTTTTAAACAGCGTGCACCTGTTTGTTGTACACAAAATTGCAATATAATGAATTCAACTATCAAAATTTTATATTTAAACCACAAGTTCGGGTAAAAAAGTAATATATGAAAAGAAAATATTATATACCACCTCAGTTAACCGATGAAAATCGTTTTTTAGACTGCAAATTTCAATTTGTTTTTATTTTAATATATATTATGATATTCGATTCAGATATTTATGCGCAATGAATCGAGCTGGTCCTCGAAACATGCCGTTTTTAATGTAATGGACTCTAATAAGGAAACCACAATAAAACATTTAACATCCCGCGTTATGTATCGTTATTTAAAGTAATTATAACCACAGTGTGTCATTTTTATACGTGGATATTTAACATCCTCGTTGCTTATTGATGGATTAACAGTTTCAGTTTCAGTTTATTGGCAAAATCAGCAAAAACATGCCTTTGGCCACATAATAAGCAAATATACATAACGATGACCACACAAATAAAATACTCAACACAAAGCATTACACATAAATGGATAATGTAATGAATACGTGAATACATAATTGGTTTCAACGTTAACAAGAAGCAATAGAGTAGCTAGCTAGCAAGGTAATCAATTCTTTTTAACATAGCATTATAAATAAATTTGGAAATAATTCTTAATGTTCTAGAGTTATTACTGGGCATCATAGATGTGAACTTGTTGACAGTGTAAAACGACTGGTTAACATTATACTTAATTATCAAATCTTGATAAAGCGTACATATAAATAAGACGTGATATTCTATTTCAAACATGTTACTGTTGCACAGTTTGCATGTCCTGTTTTATCTAGGAATGTGATTTTATCTACCAGTTTCAATTTCAAAAGAATGAGCGCTTAGTCTAAATCTTGTAATAGCTTTTGTATGACAATCATTATCAACACAATCAATATATTTTTCAAATCTATAGTCCTTTTTAAATTTAACATAATAATATAATTTACTTTGCGAATTTATCATATCATACCATGACTGGACGTATTGATCTCGAAGACGTTGTTTAAGTTTTGGATAATGTTCTGTTATGTAAACATGTTCATGCAATAAATAACTAAAGCCTAAATTGTCAATAAGGTCTTCGATAGCTTTTGACCAGCATAGTTTTACATTAGTGTTTATAAACGTGTTATCTGTTATATTCTTATCGTATAGATCGTATAAGTGAGTTTGGTGAATTAATTACTTTGCATCAGAATTTGAGGGACCTCTCTTGATATATAATAGATAATGGAAAACGTCCTAGTTCGCCTAAGACGGCTGCATTTGATGTCTGTTGACGTACACCTAATATGTATTTACAAAATTTGAGATGTATTTTATAAACCTCATTGTTTTTATAGACCCCCCCCCCAACTTCACAACCGTATGTAATTATGGGTACAACAAGACTGTCTAAAAGTAACAGTTTTGTTTTTACATCAAGTTTTACTCTACTAAATATAGACAAAAGGTGATTATATGCCTTTAAGGCTTGCTCATTCAGGGTTTTGACAGCGTCACTGAGTGAACCATTATAATTGAATTTGATACCAAGGTAAGTAAATTTGTCAACAATTTCAATTATTTCATTATTCAATGATCATAGATAATTATTTCTAGTGTTCTTCTTTTAGAATATACATACTTTAGTCTTTTTAACATTTATTTTTAGATCCCATTTTCGAGAGTACGTATATATACAATTCAACTGGGTTTGTAAGCTATATGGATATGTTGTAAATAACGCTATATCATCAGCAAATAATAACATATGCAAAGATAGTCTGTCTATTCCTGGCAAGTGAGTTTCTCAAAATCTAAACTATCAATTATATCATTTATAAAAAGTATAAATAGGAGAGGAGAAAGAGGCTCTTCTTGTTTGACCCCTAATGAAATATATAAAAAATGCGAAAAGGAATTGTTATCAGTATCTTTAACACAGGATTTGACATTTTGATAGATTGACTTAATCATATTGAGCATTTTACAACTTACACCCGACTGAACTAATTTTACCAACAATGCGTCATGGATGACCGTGTCGAATGCTTTTTCATAATCTATAAATGCTATATCTATATTATTTGCTAAGACGTTTTGGATAATAGAAGGAAGTGTGAAAATGCAGTCAACCGTACTACGGTTATCTCTAAATCCAAATTGAACATCATTAAATATGTTTTCACTTTCACACCACTTATTAATGCGATTACGGAAGATTAATGAAAATATTTTTGACATTATGTTTACCAAAGTGATGCCTCTATTATTCTTGTCCCCTTTTTATATATTGGAACAATGGCGCCTTTTGTCCATGACTCTGGATAAATTCCTGTGTTAAAAATATACTAGAAAATATGTACAAGATATGGTGAAATAAAATTCTTGCAGTCAATGAAAAAGTCTGCAACATTTCCTGTAATATCACTGCTTTTATGTCTTGACATAAAAGAAATCTCTTTAATTACTTCATCAGTTGACAAAGGACAATCTAAACACTCAATATATACTCCATCCGCTGAGTCCTGAAATCTGTCCTCGCGAAAGCAATTGTCGTTGGGCATTGCAGACATGTTTTTAAAGTGATTCATAAATTCATCCACATTAATTATATTTTTCTCAGATTTATTTTTGCTATATTTTTTAATATACTGCCAGAACTAACGTGAGTTAGATTTGCTCAAGCGCATAATGAGTGTTTTTCTTTATTATAATATGCAGTCTAAACTTTGCGCTTCAAACAACAATACTCACTTCTAGCCTTTAAAAATGTAACCCGGTTAACATCATTATTAACTAAATTAAATAGTCTTTTGCATTCATTAAATTTAGATTTGGATAACTTGCAATCAGTATTAAACCATTTAAATTTTTTAATAGGAAGTGAGCTACTTTTCGACGTAAATGATTTGCCATGTACAGAATAAGACAACTTATAAATAAGGTCAGACATCCTATCAATACAGGAATTTAAATCAATGTCATTGTTCAAAAAAGACTGAAGAACATTATTGAAACAATCAGTTTTTGAAGCTAATTTCTCATTTAAATCAGATTGGTTGTTATCATCCCATACCATTTTTTCGGAATGTAGACATTAATCGGGACCAGATATACAAGTAAAATTCATACTAAATTCAATAAGGCAATGGTCCGAAAATTAGGATAAGTAATGAACAGTCATAACATTAAAGAATGGAAATATATCATAATCCGCGATTACATAGTCAACAACGCTAGCACCAAATGTGCTTCTATTTAAATCGTAGCAAGTGAAACGACCCGGCTCAATTCTACCGTTAACTATACAAACACTACATTCATTACACAAGTTCAATAATTCGTTACCAAACCCGTTCGAAATATCATCCTTGGAGTTCCGGAACGGTAAACTATTAACATCAAAGGCCTCCACTGGCAGATTAATAAATCGCTGTAAATGTCGCGTAATCTTTCATAGTTCATGGACGACACATAGTTACTAACAATGTTCATTACTCTTAAATTACCGGTGTGTAGCCTATCATTCGATATCTCGTCATGCGCGAATTGCCAAGATGACGAGATTTGCATTAACTACCATTTTCTCGCGTCACGCATGGGACAAGTCGGTCCCTCTCTATTATATTGGTTTCTCTACATAATGTAGGATAAAATATTCAACAACACCATGTATCAGTTTCTAGTCCAATTTAATGTCTAACTTAACTAATATTTCGGTTATACAAATACGTTGTGATTGCTACATGATTGTGTCTTTTTCCAACTATCCACCTCTAGGTCTAAACGCTAACTGCCTATTTCCCTCTAACAACTGCCCCGTGAAACTCAGTTATGAATCCCATTGGTCAGTGTTCTATGCGTGTTTATTTCTGATTGGCTGAATTACAACTTAGGACTGGAGAAGTCACTATTCAAGTATGCACCCGCTAATCAGCATTGTGATACCAATAAATAATGCAAATACAGCCCAAGGCTTGTGTTAACAGCATCGTAACCCCTTTGACGTTAAACATACACCAGATCCAAATATTTAATCTTTTTGAATTACTTGTCAATATTTCGTACATAAAGAAAACCCAAATATTTCACCCAATTCCTCATCATTATTTGACACAACTTATCCTCTCAATTTGATTTTTATGTATTTTAGGATACAGAAAAATCTTTAAGAATTCAAGTATGGAAGTAAACGAAACATATTAACACATATGAGGTAGAAAATGAACCATGCAAACATGAAAACATTAGTGACTAGAACATATATATGATAAAAATCTGTAAATTATTAATGAAATTTGTTACGAGTGTTTCTGCTGAATTAATAAAATGTTGAAATATTTAAATAGTCAATGTCAATCACAATGAAGTGAAATGCGTCACTGATTTGGGAAATCCAATGCGAATAGTGTCCATTTTTGACATCTTTGCTCGAGGCGATGTGGCGTCTAGGTGAAGAGATGAGACGTCCGGTTGGAGAGTATGTGACATCTGGTTGTAGATGGTAACATGAAGTCGATTGAAGACGGCGGCTTCCGAATGAAGACGAGGATTGTCAGTCGGAGAAGCTGTTGGTCCTCGGTTGTCGCACGATTTAGAATACTTCAAACGTTTATTATATAGAGTTCTGAAGAATGACTGCGCTCATGACTGTAGCATCATAATAATTGTTTATGTACACGTAATTAAGGTAACACACATATATATAAGTTCATAGACGATACAATTTTCACTTAATATATGTACAAAGTACGCGCGATTTTTCATCATCAAGTCTTTTCATATCATCGTATCTTTAAAAATCATTTTCGACGACGCGTGAAATGTCCATTAACAGTCCACTCGTTGTATGGTACTGATGCTGGTTCACAAGTTGGATCAATGTCGACAATGTTGGATCCTAATTGAAGTCGTCTGTTACGTCATCTGATTCTCGACGGATACATCGTCGTCGAAGATATCTGTATGTCGATGACATATTCTTCTTCTTTGTCGGAGCGTTAAGATCTGATCACGATCTCAAATGCGTTATGAACGCATGTTGCTGCAGGCAAACCACGCTAACGATGTCAGGAGCGCTGTTTGTCTCCTTAACTTGTATCGCATTGGCAAATCTTAAAGGTTCAATTACATGAAATGATAAACGGGCCTTCTATTTACATATTAATGGAATTTGCTATATAAGCACTCAGATTACTTATCACACCTGTGATAGTATACCCAGATAAAATGAATGTGCTAACGAAACGCTATTCTCATGACACAAATTTATTTTGTTTGATTTAAACTATACGCATTTGTCTATTCAATAAAATGCATTGTGCTTTATTATGTTTTATTAACTTAGAGAACAAAAATTTACAAACAAAATCCCTTGTTCTTATAAAGAAACGAAAAAGAACAAACTACATATACGATCAGTATAAAAATTTTAATGAATCATAGCAATATAGTTGTATCTTTTGCATTATACTAATAAAAGATACAGTGCGTTGCTTTTAAGGATATTTACAAACTATATTAAAATGTTATTTATGCCTAAAATGGTGTTTACCTGAGCGCTGTAGGGCATAAGCTAGTGTTAATTAATGTCGTTGTCAAGTGCGTTATCATGAGCTGGTCTACAAAAGCGTCGGTCAATAGGATTAGGTCGATATACGATATGGGTATTTACTGTCCTTTGTGACAGGTGTGGTCTTTCTTGTCATGTTTGTACATGATCGAGGTGATATGATACGTAACACTGTTACAATCAAATATGCAGACCCCGATATACATTCAATACGAACTTGTATCGTTATGTACCTTGGGAAATTGGAGTTACACTTATCTAATCAATTATTTAAATTTCATTATATACCATATCTGAAATGGGACTCGTTATGTATTGGTTTGAAGTAATACGAACTTAATTGTTAATCAAGGACTAATACAAATCAACATGTTTTCCGATAATTGAACTACATTGGTGAAATGAAACCATATTTCCATAATCAATTATTCAAACTTCATTATATCTCTTCCGAACTGACCTCTGTTATGTTAATTCCTAAATTACCCGCAACATACAGCTACGTTTGAAGCTATTCGTTATTCGAGCACGGGTAATTGGCATTTCACCCGTATACTAAAGTATGACATTTTCATTTCATTCTAAACCCGTAAATCGATGCTAATGACGATATATTATCAAAATCGGACGATACCGTCCTCTATAATCCTCTTTTTACATATTTGATACATATACATTTAAAACATATTTCTCTATATACAAAATGTTGGGGTCTTTAAGTCTCGACATCTTTTACGCTTTATTTAGTAGTCCATTCACATGTGTTCAGCCATTGTCTGAAGGCACGTGAAAATTGCTTTCTTCATTGCGTTATTTTAACGTGAAGTCTTTTTTGTCAATTTTCGTTTTTTGTGTTTTAACGCTACCGCGTCAATTTGCATCTGATCATCTGAAGAATCATTTTCAAACCTACGTACAGGTGAGTTTTGTGAATTACTGTTATCGGAATGCATCGTATCTGATTCACTGGAGCTTGACTGTATATCCTCGAATTGTTTGTTTCTCAAATGTTTTTGCAGTTCCGCAAGCGGAATTTTTTCCTCGTCATCCGTTTTATCTCTAATCTGTCGGGTATGTTGCGTAATAACAGGTAACCCATGTACTGACGTATTTGAGTCGCTATCGGAAGATAATGTGTCGTCTGCAAAGGCTAAAATTGCTTTTCTAATCGGGCGCGCTAGTGGTTTATCTATCATTGGCCATTCATCGATATTTGCGTGCCTTATTTGATCAGCGTGAACTTTAATAGTTGAGTTGTCTAACTGATTCTTTATTACGTATGTTAACGGCGACTTTTGTTCGATTATACGATAATATGGTCTCCATTTACTGTCTAATTTATTTGTACGTTGAAAGTTTTTGTAGTAAACGGGGTCATTGATTTCGAATTTAATATCTTTCGTATTTTTATTCACATAATCAGCTTGTCTACGTTTCGATTTTTGAATTTGGGCACATAGCTTTTAAAAATATTTGTGTTGTTCTTCTAATATTATTTTATGATAATCTTCACCGTGATATTTACGTCTAGGCTTTAACAAGTTGTCTATTGGAAGAATCGGGTCTCTATTAAAAAGTAAGAAGAACGGTGTGTGCTTCGAAGTCTCGGATGTACTCCGCTAAAGACATGTTTAAATGTAAGTCCCATTGTTGTACATTTTCTTGAACCCGTTTTGATAGTATATTGTCCATAGTCCCATGTGAACGCTCGTTCATGCCATTAGACGCGGGATGATATATTGTCGTTTTTACGTGGTCAATGTTCATTGATTTTAATGTTTCCGTGAACGCTGTGCTAGTGAATTCTTTTCCGTTATCAGTTATAATTCTTATAGGACAACTATGACGGCAATAAATCTCGTTCATTAACAGGTGTATTACGCTATCGTAAGATTTATCCGGCGATGGAAACCCTTCTATGTATCCTGAGTATTGATCTACGAAACATATTATATATCTATTTCCGGAAAGCGTTTTCGGATATTGCCCGCATATATCTATGGAAACAACTGAAAACGGAAACGGCGGTATTGAGGTATCCGACGATATGGGAGCTTTGATTGCTTTTAAGTTTCTACTTTGACATATAATGCACTTAGATACATAATCATTCAATTCTTTGAACATTTTAGGCCAGTAATATTTCTCTTTTAGTGTCTGAAAAAGCCTTTGAGACCCAGGCTGCCCGTTTTCATCATGATATTGCTTGACAACTGAACCAGTCAGGTGTTTAGGTACAAAAAGCCTGAGAGTAGGTTCCTCATCTACGTTTGATATGTAGTACAATATCCCATCAACCGTTATATATCTATCATCTTTTCTCTTGTTCTGTTTCCCTAATCTTAATCTCGCTTTAATCTCAGATATAAGAGGGTCTTTTTCTTGTTCTATTTGCATATTAAGCCCTGATATGTTATCGTTCGACGCCGTGTCGTCGACTAGGAGTGATTGCGGGGTAATAATATTATCAATTATTTGCTTGTGGTCAATGTTTGTGGAGTCGATTACATTAATTTCGCGTGTTTGGTCTTGTTTATTTATTTGCGAATTAATCGTAAAATGTCTATCGTAAATATCTCATTCTAGTTCCTTTTGATCGCATTGATGATTCTTTATTTTGGTTTTTGGAGGTCGGCTTAGAAAGTCGGCAATAATATTCTTTTTTTCCCGGTATATATTCAATTTTGCAGTTGTAACCCGCTATACTTAAGGCCCATAATTGTATTTTCTTGTTTTGCATCGGACTTTCAAATAAATACTTAAGCGGCTTGTGATCACTCCTTATAACAAATTCAGCATTGTGTAAATAATGGTGTAATTTACTTAGACTGTAAAATATGCTGTAACATTCTTTTTCAATAGTACGATATTTGCATTTTGTGGGGCTTAATCTGTGCGATATGAAAAATATCGGCTTTTCGCCCACATAATCCCCGGTCTCGTTATTGTCGCATTTTTGAGTCAAACAGGCTCCGACGCATTTATCAGATGCATCAGTATACAGAATATAACCTTTTTTGGATCAGGGTATGAAAGATAAGGGATTTGCGTAAATGAGTCTTTTAATTGTAGGAAACTATCTTCGCATTGTTTTGACCATTTAAATGGGACATTCTTTCTCGTGAGATTAATGAGAGGCTCGACTACTTCTGAATACGACGAACAGAATCTCCTATAAAATCCCGCTGCGCCTAAGATAGATCGTACATCGCGCACGCACTTTGGCCTAGGGACTTGTCGGATCGCTTCTACTTTTAACGGATCCGGCCTTATACCGTTTTGATCTATGATGAAGCCTAGGTATCTAGTCTCTTTTTGTAAGAATTGACATTTTGATAGTTTAAGCTTTAGGTTATGTTTACTGAGACTCTGTAGTACCGTATTTACGTGCGCTTAGTGAGATATTAGTATATCGTCTAGATACGCCACAGCGAAGTCCTCACAACCTTTGAGTACTTTATAAGCCAATTCTTGAAATATAGCACCGAAGGGCATAACATTAAATTGAAATACACCCCTGAATCCCGAAGCAAAAGCCGTTTTTTCTCTGTCCTCTTCTTTTATTGGTATTTGCCAATACCCCGATATCAAATCTAAACTGGTGAAATATTTACTTTTACCTAATAACGCCAATATATCATCTATTAATGGTAATGGAAAAGCAATTGGTTTTGTAATTTTATTAAGCTGTCTGAAATCGACGCAAAACCTTATCTCGTCTTTATTATCTTTGTTTGAGTCATGGTTATTTTTCTTTTTATCTACTAAAACAATAGGGAAGCTCCACGGACTTCTTGATGGACTTATTATGTTTGCGGCTAGCATTTCGTCGATGGCTTTATCTATGAATACCTTATTGTTTAATGGTGTTCGATACGGCCTTAATTTAATGGGCGGATGATCCCCTGTAACTATGGTAAATTCTATCGCTGAAGTTTGTGTTAATTCTAAATTATTTCTTGCAAAGAGAGATCTGTGTTTTAAGAGTACCGGTAGAATATTTTCTTTTTGATCTTCGTCTACAGGTAAATCTGATAAGATTTCATCTTTAGATAGGCCTGATTTCGGCTGATTATTTTTGATAACTTCTTGTACTGAGCATATTTCATTATCATTTACCGATTTTATTCGCCCTATGGCACAGTGTCGTCTAATCCTTATTGTTTTGTGCGTATTGTTTATAATTAAAATGGGAAATTGTCTTTCACGCGTTGTCTTGACTACTGAATTAACAATTGTTAAACCAGGTTCATTATCAAAGAAAGAATTGCTTATTCCATTGAATTCATAATTTGTATTTGAACGTATGCAGTTTCTTTTAGCTTGAGCAAAGAGTCTATATGCAGTTTGTGGTTTTAACACAGTATGTCTAGTTAATCTCGCTATCGTTGAAAGGTGTACATCTTCTTCTAGAGGTATATAACAAATATCAATCCTCAAACATCCTAAATCAAAGTATAAACGGACACCATTATCTTGTAAAAAGTCTCTTCCTAAAATAACATTTCTATTAACGTTACTTACTACAAAAAACATGTGCTCTTTATATGCTCCCTATTTTGAATCTCAATGTTACACATCCGTGGACATATAATGAATTTCCGTTTACCGACTTTAGATTTACTTTTTTAATTATTAGTGCGGGTTTTTGTTTTAACATATCATAAGTATGTTTGTTTATCAACGATACTTCCGCTCAACTATCTATTAAGCTCCTAAAATGAAAACCACCTGTTGAAATAACACAAGAATTTGGACTACCACACAAAGCGATATTATATGTCTCGACTTTTTCATTCTTACCATAGACCCCTTTTTGGTAAGAATTTCCTAGTTTTTTCGATTAATGTACGTTTTTCTTTGAGTACATTCTCTACTAAAGTGTCCTAATTTACCACAATTCCAACAATCAATTTTATCTTTCCTATTTTTGTCATATTCGTTCTTGCGCCTGTTATCGTTTTGATCTATCGTATGACCGTTCCGCCCTACCGTATATGCACTTATCTCGCGTTGCCTACGACGACAGATTTCAATAGAATGACCGTGTTTCTTGCAATATGTGCAAACAATAGATGACCTAATATAATCGATATCTGTCTGAATATTATCGGTCGTAATGTTATTAAGTCTATTTACCCTTGATCGCAACTCAAATCTAGCTCTGACACTTTGCTCTTGTATCGCGCTTTTTAAAGCATTTGATAGGATTGTATGATTTTCGCGCATTAATTTAAGTCTCAAATAGTCGTGCGATAATCCGTCGATAAATATTTCTACTAACTGTTTTTCTATATAGTCTAAATTTCCTTCAATATTTTCGTATGCATCAGTCGCAAGAGATAAAAGTCGCTCAGCGTATATTTGAACATTTTCGTCGGTCTTTTGTTTAGTCGTCTTTAATAATGAGAAAGCGTATTGTGGGTCTTGAATTTCCGCAAATCTTAATTTAAGCTGTTCCTTTAAATCTGTCCATGTTCCTGTCGGATCATCAGTCTAAAAACGATGTATGTAATCACTAACAAGCCCTTCACTAGATTGGTAAGCAACACATTTTAATTTATTCTCATCTAAATTGGTAAGCGTTCCATATTTTTCTATATTTTTAATCAAATTTTTAAATTCATTTGAATTTCCATCAAATGATTGTACAACCAGTGAAATAGTCTGAGTGCTTATGGCCGTTTTAACATCTTTAATTTGTTCATTCAAATTTTGAAATAATTCAGGGATTATTTGATTTGCCATTTTGATACGAGCGTAAGGAAATAAAACAGTCACTCACCGGAAGTTGCAGAATATGTGCGGTCTAATGTCGTTGTTCCCGGCTCACGGTCGTTGTTACTGGTTAAAGAAGTTGCCGAAACGGATTTTCTTCGCGTTGTTTTTCATGGCTTCGTAATCGTAAGTGGAAGTATTTCTTTGTTCGAATCCTTGGTTCACGAGCACCATTTAACGTCCTGTGTCGCGTAATCGTTCATAGTTCATGGACGACACATAGTTACTAACAATGTTCATTACTCTTAAATTACCGGTGTGTAGCCTATCATTCGATATCTCGTCATGCGCGAATTGCCAAGATGACGAGATTTGCATTAACTACCATTTTCTCGCGTCACGCATGGGACAAGTCGGTCCCTCTCTATTATATTGGTTTCTCTACATAATGTAGGATAAAATATTCAACAACACCATGTATCAGTTTCTAGTCCAATTTAATGTCTAACTTAACTAATATTTCGGTTATACAAATACGTTGTGATTGCTACATGATTGTGTCTTTTTCCAACTATCCACCTCTAGGTCTAAACGCTAACTGCCTTTTTCCCTCTAACATCTGCCCCGTGAAACTCAGTTATGAATCCCATTGGTCAGTGTTCTATGCGTGTTTATTTCTGATTGGCTGAATTACAACGTAGGACTGGTGAAGTCACTATTCAAGTATGCACCCGCTAATCAGCATTGTGATACCAATAAATAATGCAAATACAGCCCAAGGCTTGTGTTAACAGCATCGTAACCCCTTTGTCGTTAAACATACACCAGATCCAAATATTTAATATTTTCGATATACTTGTCAATATTTCGTACATAAAGAAAACCCAAATATTTCACCCAATTCCTCATCATTATTTGACACAAATCAATATTTTCAACTAAGTCTGACCTTTGACCCACTCGCGCATTTAAATCGCCAGTTACAACAACATCGCCGACCTGTTTATATTTCCGTATAAGATTTGAAATATATTCAAAGAAATCATACTCAAAGAGTCGGGAATAAGTTGATTTATATACGTTCGAATCTGCTGGTGGGATATAGCAATGGATGAAATAAAGATCATTTTCAGTACCAATTAACGATTTCTTAATCTTAATGGAAAAGCTCATTGAAATCGACAAGTTCAATGTGACCCGAATATGTTTTCTTATAATATACAATAAGCCCCCCACTACAACGTTTAGCTTTCTTATTGAGTTTAGGTCTTGGGCAAGAGAAATTATCAAATTTGTCTAAAGCAATATTAACATCTTTTGAATGCCATGTTTCACATAACAGCATAATATCACAGTCATTAATTAAGTTGAGAAAGTTACAATACCCTGAACATTCCAGAGTTAAAATTTGAGGTGCTTCTTTTTATTGTCCTACGTTCTCTGCGACCGGAAGGAGCGGTTTCCTGGTGCCATCGGTGGTTCGTCGCGTTATTGGCGTCTCTGATTTTGCGACGGGTGTCTGGGTTGGCGCGGCGGCATTTCCGGTACGGGACCTGGGGGTGGATTATCGGCCGTGTATGACTGGTTATTGATCAACAGCCTGTCGTAGATCAAGGATGAGCGTTTATCTTCGCGGCGTGCTTGTAACATATATGGTATGAGCTTCTTCCGACGTTCTTAGATTTAGCATGGGTCACTGACTCGCTTGTCGACTTCGCATGAAGGGTCCATCACTTTTTGTTTAACAGTCAATGTGTCCTTGATGGATTAACAACTTAAATAAAAACACCTTATTACGTCTTTAAAACATGCCTTGCTTAAAAATAGAAATTACCTAATTGTTGTGTTTATGGTATTACAGTAGGAAAAAACAATATCGCAACTATCCATTACTATATGTCCTTTTTGTATATAACGCTTAGATATGTATGTCTTCAATTCTAAATTTGTATGTATGCTTTGTATGGGAAAGTGTGATCTACAATGCTCAAATAATTATCCGTATGCAAATGCATATTCGTTGTTAGTTTGGAAGTAAATACCATAAGAAAACGAACCAAAAACAAAAGTTACGTAATTATTTTAAGGCACGTGTATATGTGTTAAGCATTTTTCAATGAAATTACCATCTTAAGCGCTATGATACATTTTTTATAATTTTCATTGAAATAAAATACTTCGGCCTTGTTTTGCTATTAATACCTTCACACGTTTATATTTGTAACATTTCTTACTTTTGTTAAATTTATTCCGACACGTAATCAACTTCCTCTTTCATATAAGGGCGAAAAGAACATTCTCTGAATTTTATCTTAACTAATATACTTCCTCTTTTTTACGGTAAATGATTATTTGGACGAAGGCGGCGCAAAGTAAGGTACTTATTATATAATGTATTTTATTGATGAGTTGTAGCCTTCATGTTCTCGCTGTTATTGTAAAACTTCAATTATCAACAGTAAAACAGCAATTGACAATGGTTGAATTGCTGTAATGTTTTGTTCCATAATTTAATTAAATAAGTTAGTTATGTTTATCTTGCGTCGTTCACACGCTATAAGATTTTCTCAATCATAAATAGTAAATATTAGTATTAATTGAAAGAAAACACATATATCTATACATTGAATTGATAAGCAAAATTTGTAAGATATAAACAAAAAGATAAAGGTAGTTGAGCTAGTTAGCCCTGAATATAGTACGTTTATGATAAGTATGTATTTGCATTTTACCAATGTTCAACTTATAATATGCTTCACAAACAACGAATAATGTATTTAAAGCGGAATGCAACCTCTTTAAACTGAAGTTTCATATCGACTGCAAGATAAGTCCACTATTATTAGTTATCGGAAATTAAACAAAAACTCATTAGAATGATGGTTTATTTGACATGTGTCAGTGTGCTGATTTGCACTAATTCTTACGGTTGTCGTAATAACTGAGCCGCAATAACAAGGTGCGCAATTGCACATACTAGTGAATAAGTTTCTAATAGCTATAACAGTTATAGGTCATGCGACATACGCCCAATAAAAAGAAACTTAAACTTTTGAGATGTCCGTCGCAAAAAGTTTACAGCTCCACAAACTCTACTGCTGATAAATGAATACGTATGTAATATATTTGTATACATTGTATTTGAAAGAATTGTCCTGTTTGGTGATGACAGTTTGTCACAATTTGCTCTACTGTAACGTTTATGGGATTTATTTGTAAAACATTTGTATTTGTTTATAGTCGGTTCAACAGCTCACATGAGCTTATGTTTGTATATGTTGCTGTCTTGCCGACTTTAAATAAAACTTATTTTATCTTATCTTAATACGTTATAACGTTTAAAAGTTTTATCTGTTATAAGCGGTATAATTATACTTATTTTGTTTCCCACAGTACAAGTCGAGAGGTATTTAAAATGCGATTAATCTGGTTATAGATAAAATGCTACACAAAAATAATGTTCTGAAAGAAAGACTTTTATAAATAAATCAACGGGATTCTTTTGCAAAAACTTAGGTAAAGGTTGAAATGAAAAATAATAATGTATTGAAAAAATGGGATACACTAAACAAATAAAATGGTTTTGAAATAGATTTTTGTATCAGAAGACTTATTAAAATTAGTGAATCTACAAATCCAAGCCTATTTCAATAGTGATATTGGTTATCAAACTGTTTCAAACTTAAACTTAATAGATCTTCATTTTATCTATTTATAAATATATTGCGTTTGTGGCGCAATCTACGTATGTTATTTCAAAGATTAAATGGCCACAACTCACACAGAAGCAATTCAACGTGGTACAGTAAGTACTTTCTTCTCGCAATAATTCTTATGAAAATAAGGTGTTGTTGGAAACAGAAACATTATTATAAAACATACACTAGACACAATTATTGCATAATTACAACATTCAATATTGTTTTGGTGATTGATGGCAATTATACATATTTCATGTATCGGAAGTAAGAACAATTTGTTAATTATAGGAAACACAATGGCAGACTAAATCATAATTGACACATACCCGTGAAGCTTGCCTTAATGCCCTGTGTATGAAAACAAACACTTTTTAAAGAAGGCCTGCAAAGAATAAAAATGCTTTTTTCGTATTTTTTCGAAAATAAATGTTTAATCTAATCTTAGTTTGGATCCTCATATATGCTACTGGAGAAAAAAAAAGCAAACCACAATAATGTGTTAACGACAACTGTATTTTTCACAGATTCATTACTTAAAATGAAATTAACAGTTTACATTTTTTATTCAAATTAGGCTCGCAAACGTATAACAAATATTTCACAATACCGTACAATCGAAATTGAAAATACGGACTTTATCAAAACAAGGGAAAGCTTTTGAAGCTTAAAATAACAAAGTATTATTTGTAAACAGTTTGAATCTTTAAATGAACTTGTTTTTGTATTAAAAAAAAAATGTCGTTCACTAAATTAACTAAAAACTATAATATTTGGAATATTTTTTCTATAATTTCTATAACAAGGAAACCTCGAAATCAAAACGATGTCGTATGAAGATTTGAACCAGGAATTCTATAAGCGAAAGCTAAAGCTCTATCACTTTAAAACGCTCTCCTTCAAACGCTTTTTAGTAATTCATGTTTTAACTCAATTATCATGCTTTTTTTCCTTCTAATTTTGATTAATGATTTTTTTATTAGACGAACATACATGTTTAACATTTTTCATAGCAGCAAAAATGTCATGCATAAGTCTTTTTTAATATAAGACAGTTTTAAAAAGAGTTGTTTTCCAAACAAAGAACACGTCTCATGCGTTAAGTATTAATCGGCGATACGCCCTAGATAATGCGACTGTTTTTAAGTTAATATATTTTGCAGTGCAACATTATTTGTGTAATAAAGTATTACTTCATGCTATGAGAACCTTTATAGCTAATATTGTTAAACAGTTGACATACGATACACTTCATAATGACACACGCTTTGGTAAATCATTGTTTAAATAATACGTGGATATCACGTTACACCTGCCATTCAAATGCACTATACATAGGTAACAGTCTAGTCGCAAACTGAAGTATAAATACGCTTCACAAATAATCACCTTTATACGTACTTGATGTTCCGATCTGTATTGGCGGAAATTCATCGGAACTCTAAATACGTCAATTTTGTATAAGGAGCATAGTAAAGATTACAGTATGGACGTTTGTGAGAATACGAACATGATGATGATTTGGGATTGACCAAGAGCCAGTTCCTCCCTAGATAATACTTAATTTTATTACAATCACATACATCACAACTTGCTTATTTTAAAATAAAAATGTTTCAACATTAAAGTAGTTTAGCCACTTGCCGTAACAAAGTGTAGTAACGAGTGATATTCTTCAAAGTATAAAATATTTGATTTTTTTTAAATTACTCGGTGGTTATTCTTTATTCAAAACTATATACTGGTATACAAACAGTTTACAAGTATGTAGAACAAAAACGTTGATTTACCGTTTGAACGCATATGATTCACGCACAGAGTCTATCTTTACATGAAATGAAAAACGTCCGTAACGCTGCTAAAACTGAGTTAGTGATTTTCTAGATTTGAAAGGATGAATTGGTGATCTCATTTAGCTAAATCATCAAAGTGTGAATCGTCCCCTACGGACCACATTCATTGTAACTTTGGATAAAATATACAATAAATAATGATAATAATGTATAGTAAATCTAAAAGTTAAATCACACACTTATATATGGTTCACTCTTTACTTTTTGTATTTGTCCACGGCGTTAACAATTACCAATAATTTAGTTACTTATTATTTCATGTTTAACGCTTTTGTTTTAAGCTACCTGGTCAGTGTTAGTGTAAATGGTTGCAATGTATTGCTGCCAAAAGTTCCAAATATAGTGTCTTTGCTCAGTTAGACAGATTCATTATAATAACGTATAGCAATTAATATACTACCTAACTTTTTTTCTCTAAGAATCGTTCCATGAATTCTTTATCGGGGATATCGCTGTATAGACTGTTCATTAGCAAAGTTGACCTCACATGGTGTTTTTTTCTTAAACACAATGAAGGCGACTATTTTAACTGAAAATTATTGATGAACAAATGACCATAAACGCGTCCATAAATAATATCGGGATGAAGTTTTGTCTGTTATTTTATGCAACACAATATATTCAACAAGTATTTATGGCTCGCGGTTCGTTATTTGATGAAATTAATTGTTAGCGTATAAGTAAGTTTAAAAGTAAAAATGAAAGATATAAACGTAGCAAAATATCAACCGTTTAGACGACAAAGTAGTATAATCATTAATAGTATGTAATTGTTTTAAAGTAAACAATTTATGTTGTGCATTTGCATTTCTTAAACATGTTCCTTGTAAATAGCAAACATACTACCATTATTTACGTATTTCACCGCTGCGTCATGTTATATTTGCAAAAACTTTCAAGCTTTTTTTATTTTTCAACTTTTACAAGAAATATATAATCAAAAGCAAGTGTGATGATAAATAATTACGTTGAAGATAAAACGATGAACAATAGTTATATCAGAAACTTTACGTTATTTAAAATCACACCGTAAAGTGTGTTATTTTCATACAAATACCAACGTTTGCAATTTTTGTAAAATAAAAGAACTACTTTAAAATAGCCTAAATGGGTATATGTCTGTATTGATTTTCTGGCAATTAATACTTTCAGAATGACGAATCAAGGAACCTGGATACAGTTAGACAGCTTCACATGCCCAGCAGCTGGTTGTAGCGCAAGGTAAAGGACATCGTACTTACCACGCAAATATTTCAGACTTTATAATAGCATACGTATATACAATCCATGTAATATAATATGCCGAATTAAATAGATGATTTTTTGAAAAATGTTCGTAGTCAGGTAATTTATGTTGGCTGTTTAAATATCATATATGCATCTTTTTAAAATATATTTTTTTAACCTGAACAAGCCTCCTTAAGGCCTCAAGTGTATTGAGGTGTATAATAAATACTCATCGCAAGATCCGCTTGAAAAAAAATTATTTACAATTGTATGGGATTAAGAAATATATTTAAACGTCGATGTATGTTATGTGTTTTGTAAGCATGTTTGACGACATAACGTGTGCAGCAAAAACAAACTTTTTGCATTATTTTACAAGTTTGTCTCATATTCCTTATGTAATTTACCATTTATATTCATTAGAACAAAAGGGAAATGGGTCTGTGCTACAGATAATTCGGATATGTACATCAATGAACTGGGAAAAATGAAGTGTTACAATGGTACACACATTGGTGAGTAGCTTGTAACTCAAATTAATCCTTTTGGATTTAATCTGAATAATCAGTTATATAATGCATAGTTATGAAATACCATTTAGACTATTCATATAAACTGCGTTTGCATAAATGCGAATTTTATTCAGTTGTATACGTTATCATCATGTCATCATAGGAAAAGTGGATATAACGGGTTGATCGGTTAAAAAATTTCTTTTTAAAAAAGCATATGCGTATCGTTTGAAACACTTCCAAACACAATTGTAAGGTTAAGCTTTGGCATTTTCTATTTTTAGTTTGGTTCACCGAATCGAGTGTTATAACTAACCTCTTTACAAAATCCATCATTCGAATGCATTGCGCAATCTGTCATGCCCACAAAACGTATTTCTAAGAAGTGGATGGGTTTAATTAATCGTTTCATGTTACAGTAGAACAGTATGTGTACTGTCGTCGCTGCTTATTTATTATTTTTTGTCAAATTCTCTGATACCTCTATTACATCCATCGGCGGTTTAACAATACTTAAAATATCGAACCAGTGTAATCAAAGTTATTGACACTGACATAATAGAATTACAAACTGGATCCTTTCAGCTGATCTCTGCAAGTGGGGATGGAACTGTGGTAGCAGCTCCCACAATGGCAAGTTTGTGACTGCGGACTTCGAGGGATTCTCATTCGCACTTTCACAGGCGGTACAACTGATGACGAAAGGCGGTTCTGAATGGGTTTCAAAATTGGTTATCGAAATTGGAAAACAATACGGCAATAAGTGAAGCACTTTTTCTTCTGTTCGCCAGGAAAGTAGGCTTTGACCACATGTGAAATTTAAATTGCTTTTACAAACGTCATTTCTTGATTGAAGAAGGACATTCGTTGATTTTTTTTCGAAATGAAACAAAACATATATATTATAATGCATGACGACAAATACAAATATACGAATATATGTCATTTTTGAAGCATAGTTCTTTAATATATTATTCACCCATTTATTACGCGAAAACAAACCATTCATACACACCGATACTAGAGACATGATTTTTATATCCATTTGTCTCAATACGACTTTTTTTTTCTAATTAACATGCTTTTTTTTAAATAATAAACTTTTAAAATATGAAGACATACAAAAGAGGCAACGGTTGTTGTACAACTATGTTGTGTTTGTATATGTATGTGTTATCTGTTTAGCATGTTTGTATGAAACTCTTAAAACATCTATTGTCATTATTGAAACATAGCGTTAGTTAGCCGAAGTTGTGTGATATTCCCTGTGAATTTTTATATATTAATAAATTGAACAAAGTAATATAAACAAATCAAATAATATTTAAAAAGCGAAAAGATGTATTTTCGATAACATTACAAATTACCTGTTATAAGGCGTTGCGATCTGGATTTTTGTATCGACAGCTATTTTTAAAGCTCTTTTCAGCTTAAATGTTCGACAGCTATTTTTAAATCTCTTTTCAGCATAAATGTTAAACTGACACGGGCCGCAACAAATGCAAAACGATGTTTAAAAAAAAGCTTTGTGGTTTAATGAGACATGCACGCATAACAAAAGAGAGTTTTATGGATTTAAGATAATCTCTAAATGTTAGCTCTGTAATGTGAACAATACTGGGTTTTAAACATGCGAGAAATAAAAATGTCTGCCTTAAAAGGAATTTCAAACGTGATTATTACAATTAAGAAAAAAATACATAAGAGAAAATAAGAAAATACCATTCGAAACATTGTTGGTGACACATACACAGATATCAAAACAAACATGGTTCAAATAGTTATGATATCAACATGGGATTTTTTTCTACCATTATAGACAATAATCGAATTATGTGTATAACATGCAATTCATGCGTATTACACTATTTTACAAGCATGTTTGTGCTTTTACTGTAGACGAAGTCAGAAACGCGATATCTAACATGTAACATTATAAAAGCCGTGAATTGTTCAATAATGTAACCGATTTCTTTATTGATTTGCAAGAATTTTATCTCCCTATAATTGATGTCATTTCAAAACATATTTTCTTCATTTTAACGATACTGAATGAACAGTTAATGTGAATCTGTATTTAATCCTATTAAATTCGATTTCAAAGACAAACGATGTACGTCCGATTGTATTTGTATCTTACAAACCATTATCAAAATATACTGTTGCAAAAACATAAGTTATATTGTGTTTCATTGACTATGTCAAGGAAATTGATATAGTTATCACAAAGCAATACAGGTACAATGATTTAATCTGTCAACATGCTAACTATGATAACACATATAAATGCATGTTTAATCATGTATATAAACAAATATCATATTTTCTTTCAATGAAATACGATAGCTATTTTGCTTGAAAATTATATAAGACATGCTATAAATGTTAATAATATTTTCTAAATTTGCATTTGCTATTGGTTTGTATGCTATAATTTGCGAACTATATACTGTTTATTTACTACTAAATCAGTAAGTCGTCCGAACAAACTCAACGAAATGAACATATAAACTTCTTAAATGGCATGTTAAAACAAATTTTAATAAAACGAAATAGGTATATTTTAAATAGCTGGGGAATTTAATCATTTTCAGTAAATAACGATGGTATCAATATTCGTAATGGTTTTGTGTACCTGAGAGTAAAATTCCACGACATTATACATATTTCCAATACTGTTAAAAGAATAAAGGAACAAGCATTAGGATAATACAATCACCTTTCATTGCTTTTTTGCCTTGTCAAAACAGATGTCAAACCGACTAGCTATATGTGATTGTTTAGTAACGCCAGTTATACTGTATGGCCCTATAGTATGGGGCATAGATGACAACCCTGAATTCGATTCAATACATTCTTAATTATGTAAGATTACTGTTTTGTTTAAGACGATCTACTTCTAACTGTGTTGCGTTATTTGAATTGGTTAGATTCCCTTAAGCCGTTATATGCAAACATAGGGGATTGCGTTATTGAATGTCAGTTGTACATAATCTAAACGCATTATAATGAGTATTTAGGGTACAGATAAATATATAAACAAATATGGTGCAAATTGTTGAAATTAACTTAATACAACATTTGCTTTGGTAGTACGCTTAAAAAGAGTATGCACGATTTCAAATATTTATGAATTTATATAAAATGTGTTAAAAACGTTTAATACATATATTTTAATTTACATTTTAATAAAAGTTCAGAAGAATATGTGTCAAAAATTGCAAAATAAGCCAGATATTTTATTCTGCATTCGAAAATCTTTGTACAGTCGAATTCGCCAGCATGTATATCATACATGCACGATGTTAATCTAAAACTTAGTTATACGGATCATTTTAATTTCCTGCAACGATATCTATTCATACGACACACGAACACTAACTCCGTGAAATTCAAATTGTTTTTACATACGTCATTTCTTGATTGAAGATGGACAGGCGTTTTTTTTTACAATCGTTGAACTTATAGCAAGTTATATCGTATATTTCATTCTTGAATATATGTCATTTTTGAATCATCTTTAATATTTAATTAATATATTATTCACCTTTTATTTGTTCAGATGAATGTTCCGTGAAAACAACCCATTCATACACACCGATACTAGAGACATGATTTTTTTTCTAATTACCATGCTTTTATAAATAATAAACTTTAAAAAAATGAAGACATACAAAAAAGGTAACGATTGATGTACAACTATTTTTTGTATGTATATGTATTTGTTATATGTGTAGCCTGTTTGTACGAAACTGTCAAAACATCTATTTTCATTATTGACAGGTAGCGTTAGAAAGCCGAAGTTGTGTGATATTTGCTGTGAATTGTTATATATTAATAAATTGAACAAAGTAATACAAAAAATCAAATAATATTTAAAAAGCGAAACGATGTATTTCAGATAACATTACAAATTACATGTTTTTAGGGCGTTGCAAACTGGATTTCTGTATCGATGTTATATCGATGTCATATCGACTTCTATTTATAAATCTCTTTTAAGCTTAACTGTTAAACTGACACGGGCCGCAACAAATGTAAAACGATATTACATGTCATGGTGGATACTGAGGCGGCGGTTACCCTGGGTTCCAGTGTTAAAATTAGTTTTCATTACGAGGGAATATCAAACTAATATGAACTTGCGATGATATTTCACTTGTGTTCAGAGAACGGGAGTGTGCTCGTTCGGTGCCAACTGGGCGCAAAACTTTCATTTGGATCATCGCTTTAAGATTTTTGTTTTCCGTTAAATGCAGCGAGTTCGTCCGGATGTCTGGCCGGTTGGTGAAGTTGTGTTCTTCTTTTATCGGTGAGGATCATGTAAACATAGTCTTGAAGATCGGTACATGTTAGACGGTCAAGTTGAGCAGCTGGAAACATTATTAAATTATTTTCTAAAATAATATGCCTCTCCTTAAAAACCACAACATATCTTTAAAGATTTGCATTGTTTGCAAAGCTGTGTCTCGCGAAACTATGATGAAGCGCTCTTGAGTTTTTTAATTCTGGGGGAATTTCCTGCTGCGGTTCAGCAAGCAGATGCGGAAGTGAGAGTCTTTGTTGCAAGTCACGTACACAAAGAGGCTTGCACTCGGGTAAAGGGCGGCGCGCGCTTTTCGCAGGCTTCTCTATCGAGTTGCATTCTCTGATCTGCTTGCCTCTTCTACATTGATGTCTCTTTGTATTATATTCTGCCAGGAGGTGCGATCTTTGGTCAGAGTCTTCCGAAGGTGTCTGTATCGATGCCATAGGCTTTGAAGTTTCTCCTGCATGCATCCTTGTACCGGAGGGCTTGGTGACCCACGGGTCGCGTGCCAGTGGCAAGCTGGCCGTTCATGACGTCCTTTAGTATGTGTCCAACCCCCATTCGGCGCACGTGACAGCGGATGCGACGTTGTTTAAAAAGGGGTAATAGGCTTACGATCTCAGCACGTTCTAGAATTTCACTGAGCGCGATACGATCCTACCACTTAATCCCAGAATACGCTTTAAGCACCGCATATTAAATGTTTTGATGAGTCATTCATGTCGCATGAGGGTCGTCGAGGTTTGGGTACCGTACAGCAGGTTGCTGAGGAAACAGGCCCGATATATCCTAATCTTGGTCTTCTCTGTAAGAAGCTTATTGTTCTAAACTTCCTTTCCAGTCTGGCTATAGAAGCTGAAGCCTTTCCGATGCGCTAACAAAGCTCAGCTTCGATGGACTGGTTTCTGCTGATCTGCTGATGGCGAGCCTAAGGTAGATAAAGTCGTCGACCACCATGAACACTGATAACTAAGCTGGAATATGCCAATTGTCTGGCTGGTACTGGGTTAGTTGTTTCGGTCGTGGAAAGTTGAATTAAAGGGTTATGGTTAAACTGTAATGATATTCTTCCGTTGTTTGTAGTATACACTGTGTTATGGCGTAAAGTCCTACTAAGAAATAGTTGCCATGATTTGATAAATGTTTGACCAATATGCGGACTACGCAATATTAGCAATAAAGGTCAAACGATGAATTTATCATAGAATGAGATGTAATTTAAGTTGTGTGGCAAAGGAGCTATGCCTGAATTTCTCTGACCTTTAAGTGATACATGTATAGATAGGTACACATCCCATACTAATTGGCCCGGAAGAAATTGTTTGATAGTGAAAGGTAGAAGGATGGGGAGGAGCTAAAAATGAGCAGGAATATGGTGGCATTGACCGTAACGTCTTGGGGCCGTTTTGACTGATGTTTCAACTCAGCCATGAACCAGTTAACCAGCGATTGTGGTTTCCTGTAACACGCCCAGCAAGGCTGTATTAGTTTGTAGCTTAGAATTATATCTGTGGATCAACAACACCGTAGTTCCAACGGATGAAATCCTCACCAATACATATACAAGGGTGAGTATACTTTTGCCCATAGCACTACGACGGAGTTCATTATTTACAACTTTATTCCTATGTGTGCATGCTTATAATGTTAAGATTTGTTAAATTTTAATACGAAATTTATAAAATGTCGTTCAGGTTTAAACTGTATTTTTAATCAAATAAATATATTCTCAAAGAAAAGTAAGTTTATAATCATTAAGTTTCTGAAATGGAGAAAAAAACATGTTTAACTATTTACGTCAATTTTTTTATCTAGACCTGATGACTCCTTAATTTGATAATTTGAATGTTTTATGAGAGCCATAAACCTGTGCCGGTCTTTTATTTTAAAGACGTTATACTAATTTTAAATTACGAGTGAATGCCACCTGAGGTTAAGGAGACCCATTCTACTACTCGCCTGTAAAGATGCAGCATTTCAAATATAATAAGTAAACTTAAAAAAACCATAAAACTTGCCGAAAGTTTGTGTTCGTTAAATTCTTAAACACATTTATCGTTAAGGTCGAATCGTCATTAGATAACTTTTCTAGGGAATTGTGAATGGTCTAGATTTGGACCTGATGAATCATTGCATGTATGAAATTAATCACTTCATAATTCGATATATTTCGGAAGTTAACACGCAGATGCATTGTAAGCTACTTAAAGTTAATTGCCGATATGCATCGATTTAACGTCAAATCCGGGTTGGTATATTTCCATCTAACCTGGGTAAAACACTCTGGATCAGGAGACGATTTATGCGGAGGATTTTCTGCATATAGTAGATTTATCATGATTTGCGTAAAAAATGTAACACGATGTGTGCGCCACTTGATTGATGACCGCAACAAATTGACTAGTAATATTAAATTTAGATTGAATGTAACAGAACAAAATCTGAACATGAAGGGAAATTATCAGTAAGTGGATAATCAACTTGTATTTGTCTGCATTTGTTTAAAAACACACAAAATCATTGTTTTGATACAAAGCATTTTTGTCTCGTTTCATTATTTTACTCGCAAAATTTAATTTCACAATCTGTTTGTGTAACAGCTATCATTCTCTGTAGCTTTTTGTTTATTTTGATTAAATCATTTGTTAACCTTAATATGTTTATTTTTTATTTTTTAACTTTAAATTTTAAATGACCCATTCAATCTAAAATGTTAAAAAGTACCTTTTCATGTCTGGTTTTGGCTTATGTTTTCAGTTTCCTGTGTGACATGATCGAGGTCAAACAACACCATGTTTTACTTCCAAGCTGAATATTCAAACACCTGATGGTCGCATATTTAAACTAATAAATACAGTTTATTCTGATAAAACGCTTGGTGGAACTTAATCTCGCAAAGTGCATTAAGTTTCAATAGACTAATTTACCGAGACTCGAAATATGAAATTTATACATCAAGATGACTTACACGTTGACATAGATATCTGCCCATTTGTGGCATTTTAAATGATGGATTGTGCTTTAAATCATAAATTAATTATAAAACCAGGAATAATAAATAATACGATTTCAGGCCGATGAAGACTGTTTATTTAACAGATCATACAAATGAAGTATACATATGTGTAGTCGGAACGAGATTTAGTTTGTGACTAACAGTTCCGTAGATGTTCTTCGGAAAAGCTTTGTGCGATTTGACGCCGAGGCATATTTATTATAAGTACAAAGCTGCACTCACATTAAACAGTTTTATGTCTGTATTTATACTTTAGGTATCATTTTAAATGTGTTATACAGGTCTTTGTCAAAAAATGAATTTTGTGATTTTGAAATAAATATTAAAAAATATTCATTATGGAAGCTTTGTAAGATTTCAGGCCGAGGCAGACTTGTTTTTTTAAACAGAAAGGTACATATCTACCCGTTCCTTAAATTGTACAATAGCTTAGTATTTCTTATATCATTTAAAGGTACTATACAAATCTTTAGTATGAAGTAAGCTTTGGGATTTAACTTAAACTTCCTGGTAGGTTTTTAGATACATGTCCTAAATGAAGCCTACAGTTTAAGATAAAGATGTACAACGTGAAACAAACATTGTAATTTAACTTTCTTTATCATGGCTCATCAAACTCAAGCAAGATAAACGCCTTGAGTAATCATCCGCGTTTGAGACGAGCTAGAAAAACGAATTTATCAGCTCCAACCGCACACGATGTCCTTTGTGTGGAAGAATGCGCCAATCGGTATGCATCTTACACCACTTCTCTGCAGAATGTAGATAAGATTATCATGGACAATCAAGACCTTAGTCATGCTGAGTTTAATTACTCTTAAAACGAAAATGATTAAACTTGTTTTGTATGTATTACCAAATACCATTTAATGATAAAAACTATGTTGTGTTATTTTGCAGTAATGTTTTGTATTTTAAATTCAATCAACGACTGCTCAGAAGAAAAGTACCGACTTTGAACGCCACCTCTGAACAGCATAGAGCTACTTACTTAAGAATAAAACACACTTGTGCTTAACTGACATTATTATAATATATTGTTCCTTTTCTGAATTAATTGCGAAATACGTAATCAATTCTGATATTGCACTAATGACGTAATCAATTCTGATATTGCACTAATGACGTAATCAATTCTGATATTGCACTAATGAAACCTGACACTGAGGCGTATTTAGTAGTTTTACATTTTCCTATATCCCCATTTCTATATATTTCATATGTATTCCATTTCCAGTATATTGATTTACCCTTATAGAAAGATCAAATAATTGTGTATGGCATAAACAAGTAATTATACACAGTTTATGCTTCAGTTCAATTGTTTAAATTAAACATGTATATATATACTAGCCTTCTTTCAACAAAATTATGTGCATCATCAGACTTATTTAGACGGCTCTCTGACTGAAGATCACACGCTGTTATATGTAGGGAATGTCGTTAACCGCCCATGGGATCTTGATAGCGTTGTTTTAAATCATCTTGATTTATGGTGTACAAATATAGTCTTAGTTCATTACTTTAAAGCAAAATTAAACAAGGAAAATAACACGGACAATTAAGTCATAAAATGGATTGTGAGGTTTATTTTTTCTGTCCGGTTATTGCGCATTTGATAATAACATTTAGGTAAACAGGTTCTTGAAGGTCAATACCAGCGAGTAATCTGTCTTCACTAAATTTACATAAATACCACGTCAATATAAAGTTGCAACAGCTTTCGCACACATATGTCTATTTAGCTTGTTATACAAGGATAGAGGGTAACCTGATTTACATATAGTTTGGACGAGATGATTCCAAATCTTCATGTATCACTGTTGTTCACGCTGATCAAATTGTCAGGTAAATATCTTTATATATCTTACATTAACATGTTTGAAATTATGTATCACGTATTTACGTATCGCAATTTATTTGACAATTCATACGTCAGCCATTTTATAATAATAAGACGACATAAATTGATTTCTTACATTTGGTACTAAATATTAAATAAAGAAGTTTTCGTTTTGTAGTTGTCCATATGCAGTAATACACCTTGTATCAACGCTATGTTATCTACTGTGTTTTATCTGCATCAGGTGTTTCTGGACAACAATGCCAGGATCCCTACTATTCAGGAGGATTTAATCAGGGGTGTCTAGGTATTATAATGCCTTTATCCAATTCATCTAATCGTGCTCGGTAACTGAACATTGAGAATGCAGTGAAAATATTGCAATAAATTTGATAGCGTTTACGTTTAATTTTCGTTAATTTGGAATTGACTGATAGATATGACGAATTTGTGTATACTTTACACGTAATTAAGTTCGACAATTAGACGAAACAGAAAGCTTTTACTTGGTTGGCTTTCAGCGTCCGGTATCCGCTTTAGGTTTTCGGTTGCGTAGCGATATCTTGATGAATTTAATTAAATATACTATCTTATGCATTCTGGTGGTTTATTGTTATTTATCATTGAATTAATACTGATAATGTATGGTTTCAAACTGTAAACAATAACTGTGAAAATTATCGATAATTATCACTGTTTCCGTTTGTTGAAGTCATGAGGTCAATTTCCCAGCGACATTCGCCAGTTAAAATCTTTTACAATGTTAACAAACGTTGGAAAAAATACAAAAGTAATAATCTGTAAGCACAAAATTAAAAGAAAATTTGTTTTATTCGATGTAATATCAATTTTAATTTACTCGTGATCATAGAAAAAATATTTTTATTCGTTACTGCGCCACTCGTGAAAATATTAATTAATATGATTATTCTTGAATTAAAATCGATATCCCACCCAATCCAAGAAATATCCTCTATGTCCTAATGTATAACATAAGACCAAGTTGGAAATTTTGAAATAGTAATAATCGAAATAATTGCCAATTTTTAACACAGATTGCCGATATTAAGCTAGACAAAAGTTAATTATTCCGTTATGCAAGTCGATGTGTGTACTCCAATTATTTCGGTTAATTAACCTGAGAACGAATGGCTAAACGACTTTAGAACAAAACAAAAGCACTTAACAATTAGGTACAAGCAAAGGTTACCCCTTTTATGTATCAGTTTAAATTTAAAAAAAGAATGTGTTACGATAATGCATAAAGAGCGTAAGTATTGAGATTATTTGTTTTCTTATATTGCAAAACGGTTTACGATGAACAAATCGAACGGAACTGAATATTTGTATTACAACGTTTCTTCAGTCGCAGATACCTTAAGATGTGCCTTTTTGTACCGTCTTAATCGGGACTACCAAAGTATTTTACGACATATTTTTTAGTCTGTGAAGCGCCTTCACCCTCGTGAACTTTGCAAAACTTGCTCATCTATAACGCATGACATTTGGAATAATACACTGCGTAATACTTGCCAGCAGCGATGGGCATTGCTGTCAATGTTTATTTAAACATCATCGTAACATTATACATACATAAAGTAATAAATGTAGTAAACAACATTTAGATATCTGTGTAGTGATATGTTATAAAAAATATAGGTTTTTGCTTTTTTCAGTATGCCCAGATATTAGAAATTGTAAACACAGAAGCTGCACTAGTGGGACCAATGTTGTGTGCAAAGAATGTGATGAAAACAATGCGATATTCAAAAGGTGGAATAACGATAAAGAATGCAAACGTAAGATATAATTTTATAAGATTGAAACAGACGTTATACATCAGCGGCGTTTACATCTGTAAATATACACATGGACGTATCTGTGGATAAATTGATTATCATCCTTATATGTTGTATCTATCTTTGATTATTAAACGGTTAAAATCATTTGTATTACAAACAGGCATGTGCGCTTGGAACATTCACTTCTGTTGGCCCGGGTTTTGCACTGGAGGTTTGACCGAGAACTGCGTGTGTGCCAACGGTTTTATCAAGCGGTCAACAATAGACGACAGCTCATTAAATGCCGGCGAAACAACATGTCAACCGAATACGCAACCTAAAATTTTGATATGCGATACGGTGGCAGTGGGTCCAAATGGTGAAAAGAAACGCGCCAAAAACATAAATGCATCGAATGCTTGTGAACAAATGATTGACATGTTTGGGAACTTTGGGCCAGTCAGGATGGCATTCATTATGGAATCTGAATTCCTTGTAAACAGTAGTCTTTTCCCTCCGCGACCCAATTTCATTCTCGAGGAAAACTTCGGCATAACCGATACTACAATAAATGTAAAGGCGAAAAGTACGACAGGTTTTTATACGGACGTATCGTTCCATAAATTGTTGGTAGACACTTCATCAAGCGCAATGGTGACACAAATAAGACGTGATGCAGGCAACATATCCGTCATTGACACAAAATATAACTTACAAAATGGACAGGCGTAAGTTGTACATTCAAGCTTTATATTTTATTCTAACATATGCTTTTGAATACTACAATATTTCAGTTACATTAAGAGGATTCTTCTGAATCCATGCGTGTGTATACTTAAAGGGGCCGTTTAACAGACTTCACGTTTTGATAAATTGACAAAATTGAAAAAAGTTGTTTCAGATTCGAAAATTTTCGTTTTAGTTATGATATTTTTTAGGAAATAGTAAAACTGACCATTTACCATGCTCTTAAATATCTATTATATGCATCTTTTGACGATTTAAAAACCTGAAAATTATAAACGTCGTGCGACGCAAAACGATTGAATAATTTGGAAAGTTCTGCCGTTGTCCTTATATTTTGGGAAACTACGAGGATTGCTTATATAGGTAAAAAATACATTTGCTATACGCATGAGAATGGATGGTCAAGTGGTCTAGGCTGGAGTCTTTCTGCTCCAGGACTCCAGGGGTCAGTGGTTCGAGCCCTATTGAGGTTACTTATTTCTTTTTTTTAAATTGTATTCTTGTTTTTTACTGGAGATTTTTAGGTCAAATGTTTAAATTTATCAATAAAAACATTTAATGACAAGCTTCAATACATACCAAAATCTGTTAAATGGCCTCTTAAACGGAACCGTACAAAGAAAAAAATTCAAGCAAATGCTAACTAAATAACGAAATCATTCGATGGACTTTATAAGTGAATTACTTTCTAGTAGTTGCTTTTACTTAAATTTCATTAATATAAATTAAGCCTTATCAAACTAATTATGGTATTAAATAACAGATCATGCTCTGCAATTTGTTACATGTGTTACAAAACATTTTGTTTCAGGCTTTGTTTGTCGTTTGAAGCAAAGGGAGGCGGCTATTTAAGAAGCTTAAATACTTATTTAGCGAATCCTGTGTCTGGAACAGTACAATACACAAAATTAACGCAACAAAAGACGATCTGCTACCGGTACGACAGTATCCCACCAGAGCACTGCTCTATATTCGGAAGTTGCAAATCAGAGCCATTAAACCTTCCATATCGAATCGCAAGATCTAGTGAATTAACGGTTGATTTTATTGGATGGACAGACCCAATTCAAAATGGGCTACACACATATACATCATCATCAATTGAAAGTTACCAAATTACCATAAACGAAGTTCCGCCTTCTATCGGATACTTGAGAGTCGATTACACAAAAAATATATTTTCCAAAAAAGTTAATTTTTCCATCAGCACCATGTCACTTAATATTCAATCATCTTCTCCGAGGTTGTATTGTATCACGTTGGAGGTAAAGGATGTGGCAGATAATGTTCGTCAAGCTCGACGATTCGTGCTTTATGACAATTCTAGCTTCATCGAAACATGGAAAGAAAAACACTTCCGCTTCGATTCGGCGTCTGCGGCTTCAAATTTCTTATGGCAAACACATTACAGTGACATTTGTCTCAGCTGGCATGATTTTTTCATAAACAAGTTTTATTTAAACAGCAACCTCTTAAATCCAATAGATCCAGATCCTCATGGTCTTATGAGTGGAATATATGAACAGACACATGATCCTCTTTCAGTTAATGGAACACCTAATGTTCACGGAATAATCAAATATTATGTGTCCTGGAAACTTAATAATTACTCATTTACGACAGAGAGACTTATTCCTAACTTCAAGAATCAGAGTTTCTGCACCAAACTGAATGTTACCGATGGACAAACATACACGTTCAACATGCGTTCAGTGGATATAGTTAACAACACGTACAATGAGAGCAGATCCTTGCACATAGATAGATCACCGCCATTTATTTTTAACATGACGCTGAAGAAGGGGTCAGCAGTATTTGTTCACAACAGTACCGACTTGTCAAAGATGCAGATGACATTCGACGCACTAGATCTCCGCAGTGGACTGCGTACAATAAAATGGGTATTTGGCCTAGTCGATGCATCTACAGAGCTATCGCAGGGTTACTTGGCAGTTGGTCATACACAAAACGTACGTTTTAAATAGTTCTATAGCTATTGTTTACCATTAGCGTTTATATTATTAAGGGGAAAATGTAATTAAGGGGAAAAATATGCATTTTTCGGCGTAGTTATTTAAACCCCCTTTTACTTTTCATATCAGCCAATGAAATCGAATGGAATTTTATCACCAGCAGACAGGAATGAATTAATCCTATGCAAATTTCAATCTGAGAATAATACTTTTAAACACAGGCATTTTCATCTATTTCAAATGAATGTCACAATATATCCATTCAGCTGTTTATGTGGGACTCAAGAATAACAAGTATAGTTGTATCCCTATATTATTAATTTATCATCAGATTTCAAACTCAGAGGTTGCAATTGCGCACTTTTTATTCACTACCTAAATGAAGCCAAGCCAGTTCATAGACGTCGCATCTGATATGCTTAACGCGTGTGACGTAGTGCAGCAAATTGCGGAAGCTTATTTTGCTTATTATTATAAGCCATTTTAATGTGCGGTGCCCTATTTCGCTACGTTGACACATAATGTTCTAATGCACAGGAATTTAATAACGCAGAACAGAAAAACTAACAAATATGTGCAGCTATTATTCAATTGTTTAATTTAACGTGTGTCATTGTTAGCTGTGAATATATCAAAGATCTTGTGTTTTGGCAATATGCACGTTATTTTAGTTTTGTTGTCAGACAAACATCGTGGTTTTACGGAAATAAGTGAAAACTTTAATCTTCAATCTATGACAACTCAAAAAGCAAAAACGTTAAGTTGATGAAACAAGGTATGTAAATAGATGGTATAGATTGCCATAGTAGCAGATGCTTTCGTTACATAAATAATTAAAAACTAAAATCCACATTGGTATTTAAACGTCATTTCAGTTTCGTTTGTCATGTAACTATTTTTTTCATTAATATTGGTTGTTATGGTGATATAAATTATTGAAAACCAACATCCGGACCCTGCAATAAATGAACATTCATTTAAGCTAGGTTTATAATACTTTGTATCATAAGACAACCCTAAGGAGTCTGCTGTATTATCTGTGACAAAGCTCTTGTTAATTGAATGTCCTTTAAGTTAAGGATATTGAAGTGAAGATGATATTACAGATCTACTACATATTAAAGTAGAGTTTTACTTCCTTTGTACATGATTGCTGCAATTTAGGTTTGATGATTTCCATCAACTAATTATCGGACGGCAATGTCAGTGCTTAAATATATATTGAAACTTTATTAATATTAGGCTAACCAACCACAATAACCGATACAAATGTCTTGTTATCAATCGCAAGTAGAACACACTTTTAAAACAATGCTTTTATCACATGCTATACCCTGTTTCCCATGTAATACAACCATTACATATTTTTTATATTACACATGGGTAATACAAGATTTTAAAGCATTTTCATTGGCTTAGTTTTCGTTTATTGACCAATCGCATTTTGTTATTTTGCTGAAATGACGTTGCAACGTCAAATGACGTCACGAAATGTAAACAACATTCGGGATTTATCATTATGTTTGCGTAAATATTTATTTAATTTGCTAATTTAAAAGCATGTGATAAAAAAGACCTGACACTCGTTGTCATATCATACCAAATTTTATTAAACTCGTCCAGGAAATTCGTTATTAAGCTCGCCAAAGGCGAGCTTACTATCAACATTTCTGAACTCGTTTAATAAAATATGGTATGACAACTCGTGCCAGATCCTATATGTATGTATAACCAGTTTGTTATCGGTTTTATTTTAAGCGTTTAATCAATGAAAGTAACGTGTGTGTTTTTAGAGAAAATGCCAGAAAATCGATTTAAATGTGCGACAGTGTTGAAAACAATAATTTACGGTAACAAATGTGTAAATGTGAGAATGTGAGTATTGTCAAAACTACGCCGAATAACTTTTTAAAGGACATATATGATTCTTAATGTACAAATGGATTATTGAACATGAATTTCAGACAACAAGTCCAGACGAATCGTGTCATTGTTATTGCCCAGACATTGGTAGATGCGAATTCTTCAACTATTCAATTTCTCTAAATAAACTCATTGAGGCAGACAAACATATCGGGGAAAACAACAGAAGTTATTTCTTCACAATTACTGTCTCTAATAATGCGCTACTTTCGACCACAGAACACGTTGATGTGTTTGTGTATGAAGACGAAAAAGGTAAAGATTTAGTTGGGTTTTTAGCGTTGCCATTTTTCAGATTTCAGAATCACTAAGCAGTTATTTTATTATTGTTATGCAAGTGAACTCGGTCTAAGACATTTCTCTCACAGTGTTGTTTAATACATTTTTTTGGATAATAAAGTAGCTTAGATGAAAATCCAATTCTATTCAACATGACATGAATTATCTTAACAAGACTGTGATCACAGCTTTAATCATGCAAAATAGAATTATTGTTTGATATAGCGTATTATTTGTTTGCTGTATCGTATCATACTATCTGAACGAAAAAAAATCCTGATAATGTTCGGGAGTTCAGTGAGGTTAGTTCCATAAACGAATATATATATATATATATATATATATATATATATATATATATATATATATATATATATATAATAGACGCGAGCTTACTAACGAATTTCCTGGACGAGTTTAATAAAATTTGGTATGATATGACAACGAGTGTCAGGTCTTTTTTATCACATGCTTTTAAATATATATCATACCATATATATAGAATATATATATATATATATATATATATATATATATATATATATATATATATATATATATATATATATATTTATTTATATATAGAACGTTATTCATAGTTATATAGAATATATATATATATATATATATATATATATATATATATATATATATATATATATATATATATATATATTATAAAACGCAAATTATATTAATGTGAATGTTAGTGCCTCTATATGCAGATGTTAGGAAGTGTACAATGCTTTATTTATTTATTGATAGTTTTAGTAAAGTTCCAGTAATTCATTGTATTTCGAAATATGTTTTGTATGATACTTTATGAAGTGTGCTCTTTCTATTAGATGTTTACTTTTGTCTTATAGAGAGCACAAACATCAGTCGTCCGGCCATCCCGACATTCGTCAGTAAGTCCGCCGTCATACTGAACTTTTGTTCAACCCATTGAACATTTTTCATCGTAGAGTTTTCATAGTTCACATACTTCGGTAGGTATGATAAGACCCATAAGTATTTTAGGTTTAGTAGGTCTTAGGTTAATGTCACAGGTTTCACATATAAAGAGGTTTGTACATGACATAATATTGATGATAAAATAGCTAGTTATATCATTATTAAATGTTAACAAGCTCTAGTGAAGATACCAACTGGTGCATCTGATTAATTTGTTTTTAGTAGGAAATGTGTTCTTATTTGAAGACAGTATTTTAAAATTCCCCTCATCGCAAATTTTAAGAAATGTCGTGATTGTAGATATAACTTTTTTAAAACATTATGTGCATTATACATTTCCTAATTTCAACATTGAATTAATTATCTTTTATGTATGTAGTTTTTCTAATAATTTGGATTCCACTAGCAAAGAAATACAAACCTGCCTTCATGTGTTACAATATAATGTTGTTGTTTCAAAATCCCTTAGCTCTCTAAGCACACGGCGACATACTTGTGTTATAATTTTGTTCCCAAACAAAACATCCGGCTTTTCATGTTTGACAGTTTTCCAAACCACATTATAATCTAGCACACTTCTAAGCAAAAGTCGTGATCAAGTTATATGTAAAACCGGTTCCATGATTAAAGTTTGAACATTATTTTCAAGTGATTCAAGAAAACATTATTACGAACACTTTAACTGTTCTGTTTGATGCTACAACATGTATTTAGAAAATATATTATATGCACCATTTAATAAATTTGTTTCGAGTAATTGGTTACTTTTTCCAGAAACGTCTTCCTTTTCAATGAAAACGGCAATGACACTAGGGCTTTCACTTACCGTGGCTCTTGTAACAGTTATCGTGGTTACTGCGATGATATTACGAAGACTACGACACGCAAAACAAACTGATAGTAAGTTGTACTTATTTTACTACCGAAAACCATATGTATTAATGCATGTACAGCTTTTGCTTTGGTTGCTTGTCATAAAAGTAATCTTGTGCGGATAACAGTTATATCTTTTTGAATCTTCTGGTGTTTGTTTTTTATTTTTCCTGATATAAAATGCATTATAAAATCTTATTTAAGAAAACTCATCTCGTGAAAAGATTCACGTTCTAAAATAAATTTTAGCATTATACCGTGTGTTTTGTTCTTACATGATGCTTGGTTCTAAAATATTGTCGACAAGAATAAATGTACATGATTATTGTATTAACTTCCTTTAATAGTTACTTAGCAGTGTGTATTCTTTTTGTTCAAACCATTCATTTAGCTTGGTTTGCTCGCTTGGTTTATTAGAGGCACTCTTTAGCCCGTCTTATAGGAAGGACCAGTACTTGGCGTCTTTGCAAAAAAAAAGAGAAACATTTGGGGTCGAAACCATGATCTCCTCGTCGCAAGGCGGGCACAATATAAACTACACCATTTTGACCTTTATGTATTGTGCTGATATGGTCAATATTATGGGCATTTTCACATTTTGGTAAATCGACACAATAAAAAAACGTGTTTCAGATTCGCAAATAATCGTTGTAGTTAAGATATTTGCGAGGAAACAGTAATACTGAACATTTACCATGCTCTAAAATATCCCTTATTTACCATGCTCTAAAATATCTCTTATATGCATCTTTTGACGATTTAAAAACCTGAAAATTATAAAGCGGCGCAACGCGAAAGAAATGAATATTTTGGAGAGTTCTGTTGTTGTCGTTGTATGTTGAGATACTACGAAGATTGCTTATATAAAGTATAAATTACATCACACATTGTATGAACATGGATGGGCGAGTGGTCTAAGCGATATACTTTTACTCCAGGGGTCAGTGGTTCGAGCTCATTTGATGGTGATTTTTTTTCTTTCTTTAATTTCATTATTTTTTTACTGGAGCTTTTAGATCCAATCTTGACATTTATTAATATAAAGAATTTAATGACAAACTTCAATACATGTGAAAATGCCATTTAAAAACGGATTAATTAAATTGCAGTTAAATTGAATGTGCACACAATTGTTTTGCTATATAATTTATATTTGCGTTATTGCTATGAAGTTAATGTTTATTCAAACTTGTGTTTTATTCGGCGTGACTTGACCATTTAAACCCAAATCTTTTGTTTAGAGCGTTGAAGGGCGATTACCACATGTTTAATCATGTTTGTATGTGTAAAGCTATGTCTCATATTTTGATTTGTGTTGTTTAAGCAATAATCCAAATGCCTTTAATAAAATGAGCTGGTATTCGCTAGAATAATCTCGTCTGATTTTGATTTTAAGTAAAAGTTATTCAACACGGATGTTTAACGGGTGTAAAAGTGAACTGTTTAAAAAAACATCCAAACATTAATGTGTACGCTTTCAGTCCCTTATAGCTTTGTAATGTTTGGTCGATCAGATTTCCATTTAGTTCCCTATCAATAGCAACTTAAAATGTGTCCATTTATTGCAGAATCCAGAGCGACCGACAGCCTTGACAACGGTGTAGGTATATATGATGAGTAAGTGTTCGACAGTTGGTATTCATGTCAATAACATAGCACTTACATTATGCATACATTGACTTAAAGCAACTAAACGGTTGTTTGACTTTTTAACATAGACCGTTATAATCAAGCAAACAATAATTCAGCTAACGTAGTCAAAGTGGTAAATAGAAAGCTAAGCATACAAAATATTTGTACACAAAAACATTATTTTAGACACAGTGTTTTTATTATCTGGTTGACCAATTGTATTGTAAACAAATATTGTTATTTTTCTTTCAGACCTAATCCAGCTGTTGGGAATCACATTGGTAAGATCGAACTTGAAAATAAATTGTGGCTCCTGCATTAAATGAAACTTGTCGTGACTTTTCATGTGAAAATACCTATCGCCAATTGGCTTATATCAATATCAATTAAATATATTACGGTCTTTAATAAGTAAAATCGTTTCAGATGACGAAAACATTTATCGATCTTTGGAGATATGTGGGTAAGCATACGTTTTTAAGATATACACATGGAAATGTATTGTACACATTACCTAATTGAAATGCAGATGCAATTGTTTGAGTTAGATTTGTTAATGATATAGGAATAAACATCTCCACTATAATGTGTTTTCATTTTCCTTTAGATCTAACCACGACTGCATTGAAATGTCTACCAGCAATTGCGACTATGAGCAGTTGACAGGTAAAAAGCATGGCCGTTAGATATTTTGTCCGTTGTCTTAAATAGTAATTAATTTTAAGAATTATTGTTTCGGGAGTTAAATTATTCCTATATACATACCCCCTCTAAAAAAATACTTGATTCGGTCAGTTTGCCGTCCACAATATTGTACGGTGCAAAAGTAAAACAACTATAACAGTGATAAAACTATACGACTTGAAATGTCATTGTTAGACAGATACATAGATCTTATTTAGGGATAAATGAGTACTTATGAGCCATAACACTGACTTTCATATGTTAAGCGTTTATGCCATGTGTTTATTATTGACGTCCAGACGTCGGTTTAATTGTCCGTAGCGGAACTTACAACAGTGGAATGCACAAGATACATATCTCTTTCTTCCATATGTTTAAAGTTATTGCAGTGCAGTATATTTTGTCCGGGACATGTCTTAAAAACTAAACAATAAGAAGTTTTAACAAGAAACTCAATACCTAGGTCAAATACATCAGAGGACAGTTAATTACTTTAAAGCCGTAACTCGTGTATGCATATATAAGAGTTTATTGTATATGCTTGTGACTAATCTTGCAATGAAGTGCACACAATACATTAGTTTTCTTTCATAATCTGCACAGTAATGACTCTTTTTAATGTTCTTGCTGACATTATGCGCTGGAAAAATCACCTACACAATAAGGTAGCCAAGTGAAACTACAAAGGTAGGAAGGTTGTATCGCTGGGAAACCATTTCTTAATCAAAACGCTGAAGGCACTGAGGTGTTCGCTATTGCATTATCTTAGACATACCTCATTTTTCAAAATTATGTTATAGCTTTTTATATCTCAAGTTTGGAATGAACAGAAACCATTCTAATTTATAAAGTGTGTGTCTCAAAGCACAGGTCGAGATGTGTGTGCACTGTTAATCCCCATATTAATGTTATAGAGATAACATAGACAAAAAACAATATGTCTCTTTTTTCACAATTGGTTGTGCATTAATTGTCATCCCAGTACCAGAGACGCTCTTTAAACGAAACACGCCATAGAATCAGAAATTGTCGTCCTTGATAAGCTTGTGCGCATTGCACAAGCTAATAATTGTGCACAGGCTAATCTTATTTGACATGCATTAAGCCCCGTTTTCCCTGAAAGCAGCCGATATGTACAGATTTAAATGATAAACTGGCCAATGCCTTCGCTCAAGCTGTTATAAACACCAGACTTTCCAATATCGTCGCACAAGCTCTTAAACACTATTGATTACATACAGGCTGTCTGCAGCACTGGTACACTGCAGAGAGCCTGTATCTTAGCTACGCTAGGAACGATAACCACTGCCTGTTTGAACCTCACCACTACCACGATAACCACTTCCTGTATATACTTCACCAGTGGTAAAAAATATAACATAAGTTGCTCGCTACCTCTCACAATTAAAAATGAGCTTCCAAAGTCATGTGGCAGAGCGGTATAACGGATGTTTGTATGCAGGCCAGCAACAGTGCTAATTACAACAACATTGAATTTTAAATGTCTTCTTTAAGCAATTTTCATATTAATATAAAATATAACAAAAAAGTATGGAAGGTGATGTTTGTTTACATATCAATTCGAATTATCTGGATTATAAGGTCAATATAAATCTAAAAGGTTGTTCATCTCCACGTTTTTTATGGAAACCTTGTACAATTTTACTTCTGAGTATATATTGCTTAAATATATGTTTTCAGTGTTTAACATTTTTTTTTTGGGGGGGGGGGATAAGAAACAACTCAGTTTAATATGGTGTCATAATTCTAATGATTATATACATAGTTGTTGTATATATTTGTTTGGAAATTAGTGAGGACCTGTTTAACTCGAAACTTTTGCATACAGTAGTTTATTTTTTTAGAAAGGGATATGATACAATTACCTGTTGTACAAACGTCTGTTGGCGCTACCTTTGTGTTCATCTAAGGATGTTTAATTGACTTATATATTCATTTGATTTTATGTTTTATTTATGAATTTCGAACCATAATCATCTACCATTTGATTTTGTCGAGTAAAAAATTGTCAATAAACGAAGTGAACTCAAGTTGTTGTGTAGCGGCGTAGTGGACAAAAGCATTCCCGTGATAGTTGTACTATAATAAAAGTATCATGCCACGTAAACGATCTCGCAAGAACTGATTTCGAAAAATGTAAAGCCATACACAAACTAGCTTGCAAACTCATTTTATTTTCTCATGTCAACCAGGACAAAAGTACTCAGCTATAGGATGTAATGCAAAGTACGAGTAATAGTTTAAACATAACGTTAACGCACATTTTGAAGACAAATCGAGTGTTCTGTTTATCAAAGTTACATAACAGAACAAGTTTATTAACTTCCGACATCTATACATACTATAAGAGACTAAAATAACCTACCGTATCACAACACGTTCAACAGCATTTTGGTGAGTAATATTATACGTAATCAATAAATCTTTCGCACAAATAGTCATGTATTATATACGACTTGTTGGTCTTGCAATGCGTCGGACATGATCATACAGTTACTTCACAGAAAATACCATGACAAGTATTAACCTAATAAGTAACTTTTGTATGCACCTTCTGCGCATTATTTGAGACCAACTTTGTATAAATGTTCAATAGATTGTTTCGCGTAATTACATGTTGGTATTGTTACATTATTTCTTAGTGTAGCTTATATAATGATAGATTTGAAATATATTTAATGTATTATGATAGTTCGATGACGTTCATATGGGAACACGATACTATAATATTATCAATGATTTATGTTATATACGAAAGCTAAAGGTATTATTGTTTATTTAATTTCAGGTGACAAAGAAAACCTCTACGAAAATGCAAAAAAAAACAACATCTAACCATTTTATATATAATCATAAATCCGCATGCGATATGTTTTGTTTTTAGATAGAAAGATCTGTATTTAGAAAAAAAAAAGATAGAAAGATCTGTATTTAGAAAAATATAAAAAGATCTGTATTTATAAAAAAAAGCACTATGCCCATGATTCCAATATACCCATAAGATATAAATTATATTACAAGTTTATAGTGATCGATGCATTTTTATGTATTATCATACGATGACGTTTAGAGTTTTACATATTATGACATAATGGCATTTGCATTTACCATGTAATAAGGATATTCTACCCGAACGACATAGCTCCTACATGCAATTAAACTACACGTTTATGTATTCCTCGGACTCTTCTTACAATAAGATGTCTTAAACTGTATATGACAGTTCTTTATTATCATACACACATATGATTGAATATTTTTTATACTGTCGAGCAATGCTTTCCCGTTTTATGGTATCTTATGTTAGGTACAAACCACACAGATTATGTGAAATCATATCCGTTAAACTTTGATAAGTTGCATGTACTCGGGTAGCATCTACATGAACAAATTCTAAGAGAATTTACCATCACAAGTAATTCACTGCATTATTTTTCGACAACACTTCCTACATTTTTCGTAGATAAACTCTAAACACATGTTTGTCACATCTTCCATGTTTATATTTTTCTTTTATTTGAAATACATATTTGATTGATATTGTATTTAATTTTATCTATCGTGCATGTACTCATCGTATCGTATTCTGTGTTTGTCACCATTTCTAGAAATAAAATAAAGGTGGTCAGATCAAAAATTTCGGATTGTATTAAATATGCATAGTTATACCCTGTTGCTATATTCTTTATGTACGTTGAAAAGTTTAAATAATAATGTCGCCATACTCTGTAAAGATAAGGCGTCTAATTAAACTTTGTTATTGCTTTGTAAGTGCGTATTTTCAACCTTTATTATATTTGTACAGGAAATAATTCACTACTGCCTACTTTGATAAATTAACTGTTTACTTGTGCAGAATAATATTGTCCATTCTCAAAACCAACATACGGTTTGTTGTAACTTATTTCAACATATCATTGAAAAAGCTTTCGTACAGAACAGATCTGTATCAGAATATGTCACAACATACATGATACATATATTTTGACAACAAAAGAACATATAGTTCACAAACAATTATTTCACAAAACAACAGTTCGAAAAAAATTACAACGAATTAATAATTTGGGGAAAGGTGGGCTTTCTGTATGAGAATCAATCAGTATGAATTGGGCTAACTCTGGATGATGATCTGAAACACATAATTCTAACATCGCAGTCATCCGGTTTTGCGGTGCTCTACATAAAAACAGAAGAAAAAAAGAAAACACAATTCAAACTTTTGAAATTTAAATCAACAATAAGTTTATCATTCTTGGGTTACTGATCGCGCGATTGAAAATATAAATGTTAACTGGATACAACATCGGTTAGAACGCACTATGCTTGCTGCGAACAATGGTAAAACAAAGTAAATATATGCTCTATGAAAGAAGATTATACAAATTCGCGTATTAAAGAAATACATCAATTTACCACAGACGGGGGCTGATCGCTACGTTATGATTGACTTCATACGTTATATCAGCACTGTGATTGCTTACAAGCAGGCTCAACAAAATAGTTCATTAAATGTTTGCCCAAATATGTGATCAAAATACACAAAGAGGAAAATATCCATACACATGTTCAGTTCTAGAGCATATGTTGTATATAGGCCTATGTGTTGTTTTTTTAAATTTATTCTAACTGATTTATTTACACAATTATGCACTGGTGCGGTGCTTCAATCCAAATCCACCTGATCCAAATTAGCATTTTAAAATGTTTTTTGTTGTCTTGATCAATACAGATGACGCCATCAACAACATTGACAAAATTTCGATTGATACAGCTACTTGTACATGTTTAAAACCTGTGTTGTCTATTCGACGCTATTTAAACGAGTACATAATACAAATAAATGACGCTGGGAATATATTATCTTACTGCGCATGCGCAATTGTGTGGTCCTATAGTTTGTCCATGATAAGATCGAAATATTTTGTTATGTGCATACACCTTTATTGTAACTAGAGCTTTGTCACAGACGTGACGTATACCCCCACGTGCCGCATTGACACAGACTATTTTGCATGCTGTCTTCACAAACAAGAGAATCAAATTTAGGGTGATTTTTAAGAATTATAATGCCATCATCATTTATGGCCATTTCGACCTTTGAACTCTTGAATTCTTTCGCATGACATGCCGTCCAAATTTATGGCCATTTTTTTACTTTTGAACTCCAAGTGTGACCTAGACCTGGGAGTTATCGACATAATTCTTTCGCATGACACATATTCCAATGATTGTGAACAAATGTACCAGGTATTTTTAAAATCTCAAAATAAATGACATAGTTATGGCCTGGACAAGATCATTAATGGCCATTTTTGACCTTTGAACTCACATTGTGACCTTGACGTTGCAGATATCGACGTAATTCTTTCGCGCGACACACCGTCCAATAATGGTAAACAAATGTGCCAAATGATTTTAAAATCTCACAATGAACAACATAGTTATGGCCCGGACAAGCTCATTAATGGCCATATTTGACCTTTGAACTCAAATTGTGACCTTGACGTTGGAGAAATCGACGTAATTCTTTCGCGTGACACACTGTCCAATGATGGTGAACAAATATGCAAAATGATTTTAAAATCTCACAATGAATGACATAGTTATGGCCCGGACAAGCTTATTTATGGCCATTTATGACCTTTGAACTCAAAGTGTGACCTTGACCTTGGAGATATCAACGTAATTCTTTCGCGCTACACACCGTCCAATGATGGTGAACAAATGTACCAAATGATTTTAAAATCTCACATTTGAACTCCAAGTGTGACCTTGACCTTGGCGATATCGACGTACTTTTTTCACGCGACACACCGTCCCATGATGGTGAACAAATGTACCAAGTTATTTAAAAATCTAACGATAAATGACATAGTTATGGTCCGGACAAACTTTCGGTTTAAAACACACTAAGTGACCCCGTGATCTAGTCTTTGACCCGGCATGACCCATATTCAACCTTGACATATACATCATCAAGATACAACTTGTGACCATGTTTGGTAAAGATCGGATGAAATTTCGGGACAGACCGACAGACCGACAGACCGACCGACCGACATACCGACAAAGTGACCCCTATATAGCCCCCATTACCAATGGTAATGGGGGTATAATTAAACGCTTGTATAATTACAGTATATACTATGCTTGTAAGACCAAGTTGATAGTAATATCACGGCATTTTAACAGCGTATTACATCGTTACCGTTCGCAGGGCATCAGTTTCAGAACTCTATAAATCATCTATCTTTTACGAATAAAGAAGTATGTACAATATAAACATCAAATTATGTTTAGTATTGAAAGCCAAATTAAAGCAAAGGTTGACATTTATTTGAATATAATATCACGGTTCCCCATTTACGATTTTACACAACTAGGCGATTTAACAGAGATCAAGACAATGATTTTCGTATGAACATAGATTTAAGATTTTGCATTGAAGTAAATATACTTTGCTTTAGATACACTATCTTTTATCAGGTTAAACTCTTGTGAGATTGAAGGTGGACTTAAGAGTTTTGTCAGTAATGTTTTAAACAATTTAGGCCGGAAATATATGCTTTGTGTTTCCTATACTGAATTGTCGAAACGTTCCCAAAATACGAAAGCAAATTCATAAATGTGAATGTCGATCTGTTCACTTATTTGTTTAAATATTGTAAGTGATGATTTAGACACATCCCCAATTCATGATCCATGAAAATGTATGTAACCAGTTTTTAGAGAATTTAAGGAAGTTTGCATTCCATAAATGTCGAAACTATGCACAAATTCTGACATCGTTCCATTTTCCAAGTCCACTCCGAAGAACAATACTCATATTTTATCAAATAGAGACAATTGTGTTATGTTATTAAAATAAATAAATACATAACGTATGTTTGGATGTATATTACAAGAGCTAAATTAATATAAATATATGTTCGTAAGTATCAACAGTATATATCTCGAGTTATACAATTACGTACCTTCGTATGTCACTAAACTATACATTTAAATCATTGGTTAACCAGGGTCAGAGTTTACTAAACACGTTTGTACTTATCGTCCATAGAACACTTGACTGTAGGGTTTTGTAAGAACCTGAATAGCGATAAAATATTCTAATAAGGGAATGCCTTTTTGTTCAATGAAATTTGACAAACAAGGAGGTATACATCAAAATAAAAAATGTGTAAAGCGCGAGTTGCGTGTGTGTATAATACATATCTTCATGTTTAAAGTCGTGTACAAAACACTTTATATGATGCTTTGAAAACAAATTGCAATTTTGGATCTCTGTTTATAAATGTGTTTGTTTTAAAGATATATGCCTATATTTACCTGTAAAACATTGCAATTTGTATTGATAGTTTACATGTTAATTTGTTAGTTTATAATAGAATTCCTTAATTTGATTTCAAACAGGTTATCATTGAATTATTTAGACAATACTCTTCTCACAAAGTCATATTGCATAAGAAATAATAGCACTTTAATTTTACAGTCGACTGTGAAAACTGATTTGAACATATATGTGAAAATCCGCGGCGCAGACCACACTCTCGAGTAAGATTGAAGGAAGTAGCAAAAACATGTCATTGAATAGCAATCGTTTGACCAAAAATGCAAGTTTTGCATTAGCGTTTCATGCATTACGCCGACTCTGGATGAAAATCAACATATGATAACACCTTTAGAAATAAAGTGAACATACAGGGTTTATACATACTTTTGGACTTTTGTCCAAACCAAAGACCTATCAATATACTACATTACATGTATATTGATAGATCTTTATCCAAACAAATAAATAATTATGTATTCAATTATTGCTTTGGTTTGGTGACAATGACTGTATATATGTCACACTGCAATATTTGGATCAGCATTTGCTCGGAAAAAATCGATTTTGTAAAATGACGACTTATATTAATTTACAGGTGTGTTTTTTACTTTTTATACTTAGAAGAAAAAATCATTCATTGAGAATAAGAGAATAAAAATGGATAAAATAACAAATTGTGAAGTTGGTTCACATATTCTAAGAAAAACTGATAAAAAAATGTTCTTGTAAATAATATCGGGCGTGTATGGGGTGTTCAGGGTAGAGATGTTTTTGTGTTTCTTGGTTGTAGCTCCCTCGGGAGGAGGGGCACAGCTGGTACTCACCAGACATTTAATTTTCAAGTTCTGGTTCCGGGATCTTGACCCAACCACATCTTAGTAACCACTTCTACTGGCGGGCAAAACGAAATGAGGGGGGCTGACACGACCAGGTGGTAAGTTTGCAGCCCCGAACATCGTAGACAATGACATAAGCACCAACAACATCAAAGACGTCCTGCTGCCATTGGCCGAAGAAGTTCTTGGGAAAGAGCCAGCCATGGGAAACCGCCAAGATAATTGACCTTTGCGATAGGAGAAGAAAGCTGAGGCATGGACAGTACACCAGCCAGGAGTCTAGGACGGAATTCCAGAAAGCAAACCATGAGGTCAGGAAGAAGATGAAAGAGGGCATGGAGGAGTGGATTCAATAGCAATCTATCGACATTGACACAGAGCTGACCACACGCAGCTTTTAAAGGCCTATCGCACCCTCAAGACCCTCACAAAGACCAGTCAGCCCAAGACCAGAGGTATAACCGACGCTGATTATGGTGATAAGTATAAGTATAATAACAATTCATGTAAAATGTGAGAAAATGCGTATTTGAAACATATTTTTTGTTGATCATGTTTTATTGTACATCAAGCATTCTTTTAATTATTTTATGTGGAATATGCTATTTGATTATTTCTTTAAAAACTATTCGTTAGACTTATTGTGTAAGTAGAAGCATATTATAATTTATAACATCAAGACGGAATTATCTTTCTGACTTTCACCAGTGTATGATCTTTCTGACTTTCACCAGTGTATGTACACGAATTGTCATGCTTGTCCCTCGCCAAACAGTCGACATAATGCCAAACATCAACAGTCGACATAATGACAAACAACATCAACAGTCGACATAATGCCAAACATCAACAGTCGACATAATGCCAAACATCAACAGTCGACATAATCCCAAACAAAAACAGTCGACATAATGCCAAACATCAAATTATAAATATAAAAATTGTTATTAAGTTTTTAATCGTTTCTATCGAAATGTCTTTTTACTATTTGCATTCGTCTGGTCTCGGTGGCGTTAACGATATTGTGTCCGCTGTATGATCGCTGACTCGTGAACTGCAGCCTCGTCAAAGGATCTAAATAATGGAACACAGCCAGGGCCACTTCGGAAGTAATCTGATAAGATTCAAATCTCAATTTACTTTTGTTGTAGAACGAAATAATGTATAGGTCGTTTAATTTACATAAACGTTTCAAATAAAGCTGGCAATATTTATAAAATGAAAGCTTTCCGAACTGTAGTGATGTATGAACAAAACGAGCTTAGGTTCATCATTTTAAAATCGGCTTAAGAGTTTTGTAGAAAAATGAGTCTGTTTTTAATCACAAGTCATCTTAGATGAATCATGTAAAGCTAAGCGTAAAATAAGCTTTTGAACATACATATATAGTTTAGTGTATTTTTGCATTTTAATAATCATTCGTAATTTGATAAAGAAGACAGTATTTCATATACCAATTAAGAAAATTTCTTTTACGAAAAATTGAATCTTTTACGTCAGGGGTAGCAATAAACTATTGTCTTTGCTATTCGGCAATCAAGATTGCCAAATATAGAACCAGATGTTTCATTATATAAGTTAACTAAATTGCGAATCATATCGTTACAAACTCTTAATTTGTTATCTGTTTTCAAATGACGATGTTTTATATGTATTGTTAGTAACAATTTAGTCATGATTACTATATATATCTAGAACACAAGGAAACACTCAATTTGTCAATCTGTACACATATATGCCGTTATCATGTGTCATACATTAAAACATAATGTACAATGTTGATAATTAATTGATTCCATGAGACAAATCGCTTTGTAGTGAAATGGTTATATTCTTTTTAAAATATTTAACACGACCATTTAAAGAATACAATATTAAAGCACGATTAATGGCCAGTGTGAAGGATTTTTACATTTTAAATCATGTAAATCAGTTTAAATCGTATAGGACAAACGGGAAACAAATGTACTTAGAAATCACAATGTTAATTATTGGAGGTTCAAACCGGTTGAACGACGCGAAGAACTTGAAATCGTTCTATTTTAATTTACCCTATTGCTCCAGCGACAATGAGGGAAAATATATCATTTGAAAACGCTAGCTATAACTCTCCACACTGTTAAATAAGTCAAACATGCGTTAGTGTTTCATTAGACTACATGCGAGTTTCGAAGAAGTAACAGACGGAAAAGAATTCGGAATATAGACTTTCATTTCAAAATTTGAAAAATGTATGGTATCGTCTTGCTTGCTACTTGTTGGTGCTTAATAGAATGTAAGTTTGTTTCCAGTTTTAAATGTCTTTCTTTAAAATTATATTATTATGTATTCTTTATAAACGAATTATATTAACGAATCAGGTGATATTCGAAAATCGCTTTAATAATAATGTACGTTTTACTTTTGTCATACGATGATAGTTTAGGATAAATCAAGTTTTAATTTGTCGAAAATTGCTTTATACGTTTCAAATAAAATAAAATAAATTATATTACGAGATACGATAATTGTTTCTTTTGTTTTTCAAACCACTTAAAGAGAAGTATTTTTTTTATAAAACATATCATTGGTCTTATAGTTAATGGATATGATGTTGAACGACGTTTCTGCTACATACTTCTTACAATTTTCTGAATTTGTCTTACAGGAAAGGTGCTTACGTCAGCAAACAGGTAAGGGGCTAAAATGGTGGGCAATTTCTAAAGAAACTTAATTCAGTTCCAAAAGTATGAAGTTGTAAACATAATATTTTGAAAATCATACAAATCTATTATTGTAAGAAACTGAATATGGGTTTACTTTTTCGACGTATATGTCGTTTATTATCATGTGTGATGTAACTCTCAAAATATATAACAAAACATCTCACATCATGGCGTTTGGTATTTGCAGTAAAGCAGCTTCAGTGATAATGGACAATGCAGCTTCAGCCATTGAGGACATTGTAGCTTCAGCCAATGAGGACAATGTAGCTTCAGCCATTGAGGAAAACACAATTATGTAAACGTTCTTGACTTAACGTAAATGCCCTCGCCAAATATCGTGACTGTACTTGACTAGTAATGACTGAGATTAATCATTCCAACACCCACTATCTGTCTTACTGTATTATTTAACATGTGTCAGGCATAAGTAATGTTGTCGGATGACTAACAAATTTATGTTTTGAAAGGTCAATACTGAAAAGATTATTTCAGTATCAAGCCAACAGTGTTACATAAGAAGTGTGAATGTGTGTGCTACAAAAGCATGCTACTGGAAAGAAGCTACTTTAGAATATGTCTCTATAAAATAGTACTGATCTTACACAGTTACCACACCAAGTGAAACACATATCTAATAACCTTGTTTTAAAATCGAGGTCGATTCAATTTTCTTCCGCATTCATGTTTTTACTTAAGATACAATTATTCTGTAGCTTTGTTTATGAACTTTTAACCAAAGTTGCGGCTGTCTCTAACAAATTGGTTAACGGTAAATTTATGGCGTCACGAGTAGAATAAGTGCAGATCTGGGCCGTTTGTTTTTATCCTGTACTTATACAATGTAAGTCAATTGAAATGATTTATTGAATTACCCTTGTAATATAAGGTTTGCACTCAAACATTAATAAAATGAGGGCATAAAGAAGTTGAACGTTTAAATATATGATGCTACGTCTCTAATAAGGTCTGATCAAAGACGAGATGTGGTTGATACTTCAATAAGTTGTGCATCAAAATTTTACAATTGTGTTGCCCTGGTTTCCATTGAAAAGACAACGGTAATAAAGTTGATATGTATTCTAGTGTATTTTGCTTAAAATTAAATTGCAGTGGTATTATGTAAATTAGTATATGCATTTCATGTTTACGTTTCATGAATAGCTCAAGCAAAATTGAGCGGTTATGGAACTCCTTAAAATCGTTTTAAACCCCTACGCTCTTCATGGACGGTTCCATCCCGGTAATCTCAATTTTATTCATTGTAATGTGTATTTCTGAGTTGTCTATTACATTTGCTGTGTATTTAACTGTTTTGCAATTGGTTCCTTGCCAAGATAAAGGACAACACGCTTTAAGATTTCTCTCCTTTGTATATATTGACGTTGGTATGAAATAAAACATATTGGTAGTATACTTCACATTTGAACTTAAACCTTGGCCTTATACCTAAGCTGGTGATTATCGTTTGTTCCAAAGGGATGCTTGAATCCCTACATGTGTAAAGACATTCTGTACAGGCCAATAACTATTCACAAATGTTCAACCTGTAAGGTGTATAAAGCATTGAATTTTAAGTGTGACCTTGTTATTCAACCTAGGGGCATGAACTTTGTTTGCTAAATCATCAACTAAGGGTGTTAACCTTGAACATAGGAGGCTGGTTTTATCTAATATGTAATGTGGGCTAAATACACTCATCAATTACATGAAATAAACACAATAAAATAATTGTACATTTTATTTATAGAATTATATGACTTTCAAATCAAACTTAAAACTTATTATGTTAAGAAACATCGTTTATGCAACTAAAACCACAGAGAAAATAAAACATTATTGAATGAAGGCATGAAATGATAAGAACACTATTGATCTTCAAAAACCACAGACAAATATCATAGATTTCAAAGTAATGCATGTATGTTACAAATTTTGTCCTTGACAACCAGTATAGCATGTATTGATGTGGTCAATCAAACACTATTAAAACATGACATAACAATTTTAAAATTTACATCGATCCATGAATAATGTACAATGTAGAAAACAGCTGTTGCAAACTTGCACAAATATTTGATGCACACCTAAATTCCCTGAATTTCATTAAGCAAGTCCATTTGTTTTGTAATAGTTAGATGTTAAGTAATGTGATATTTACGAGTAACACTCATTAAAAAACTAGAAATTTTTACTAACAAGTGTCTTCATTTCAACTGGCTTTGGGACACGAAAGTTTCTACAAAGAATTTACTCCAAAGTTTGCATTCAATTTATCATAAATTGTCGTTTCATCTTTTTGCGCCTTAAGAACATGTGAAAACTGATCACAAACTCGTTCAAAGTGGGATCCCTCCCAGAACACCTTCCCACACTGCTGACAACAGAAAAACTTCTCCACTTTGTCAAACATACTGGGAGGCACAGTCTCTGTTTGAACTGAGGCCGACGTTGACAAAATAGTGGCAGTGCACCAGTCTATGTTGTACTCAATGAACCTTGACACCATCTCCTCAGAGCAATCATTAGACTGGCTACCCACTCCATATGTAGAGGAGCCTTCTCGGCCACCATTCAGCCCTAGTTCAGATGAACTGAAACAAGTGAGAATTTTATTGAATATGAAATACGTGATATAAGATCACCCTGAAAACATCATGAAGCCAAACAATATGACAACAGAGGTGTCTCAAACAACCAACAATTGGTTCTCCAAATGCACTTAATAACTAACTGAAAACATACTTATATCTTTATACTTCTAATTTTGTATATTTTTTAGCAAATCATTACAATCGCATTACAAACGATTCAGGTTCAGAGGTTGAACCTGAAAAATGTATTTCATTTATCTAGCAGGAAACAATAACATATGATTTTAGGTATTTCATGAATACTTAAATTATTCTCCTAAATTAGACGGGTTATTTATTCATGAATGCTTTCACATTTTGAAATTAATCAGCATTCAGTAACAAGCACAATTTTAACATATATTTTCTTGACCACCAAATGTAATACATCCCCAGTACCTGTGCAATGCCTCCGAGTGCTGGGCGATGATCTGCAGTTTCCTTTGAGACAGCAGTTTCATATCCTCAGATGGAATGGTAGCATACACATTTCCATTGCAGATCTAGATGAAATGAGATATCAGATGGAATGGTAACATACACATTTCCATTGCAGATCTAAACGCATGATATATCAGATGGAATTGTAACATACACATTTCCATTGCAGATCTAAAGGAATGATATATCAGATGGAATTGTAACATACACATTTCCATTGCAGATCTAAATGAATAATATATCAGATGGAATGGTAACATACACATTTCCATTGCAGATCTAAAGGAATGATATATCAGATGGAATGGTAGCATACACATTTCCATTGCAGATCTAAAGGAATGATATATCAGATGGAATGGTAACATACACATTTCCATTGCAGATCTAAAGGAATGATATATCAGATGGAATGGTAACATACACATTTCCATTGCAGATCTAAAGGAATGATATATCAGATGGAATGGTAGCATACACATTTCCATTGCAGATCTAAAGGAATGATATATCAGATGGAATGGTAACATACACATTTCCATTGCAGATCTAAAGGAATGATATATCAGATGGAATGGTAACATACACATTTCCATTGCAGATCTAAAGGAAATGATATATCAGATGGAATGGTAACATACACATTTCCATTGCTGATCTAAAGGAATGATATATCAGATGGAATGGTAACATACACATTCCATTGCAGATCAACAGGGTATATATATATATTAGAAAAAGCCCACAACACATGGCTCCTAAAAATGTAGATATATCAGCAAAATCTCCTATGCACTTATTACAAAATGTATTGAAGTATGGGCAAATGTGGTAAAAATTTAAATTTACAATCTGTCATGGGTCAATTTAAAAATTATCCGAATGCAATAAACCTTGATTAATATACAATATTTCAAAACATAAAATTTATTACTTTATTCCAAAAAAAGAAGTGAGATAAACATTAATAGAACATGCGTCTAGTTTCACTAACCTGGCATCTGCTGAAGATATCCGACTGTTTGACCTGCACGTTAAAATGGTTGAGCACTTCCACCACCTGGTCTTTGGCCTTGTCACACATGACATTGTAACACATGTCTGGACCTACATTGGCTGATATCTACAACATAAACTGAATGTATTGTCATTATGTCTAGGCCTTCATCGACTGCTAATGTCTGAATCAACAATAGCTGCTATTGTGACTACAAACATGAGCCTATATTCACTATATCCATTTATCAGTATAAAGTAAAAAAAGTATAAGAAAAAATTCATGGCACATTAAAATGTGTTTATTGCTGATTGTTTAAAATAAAACACGCATGCCTCCCAAATGGGCTGTCAGTTGTAGTGGCAGCCATTGTGTGAATATGTTAGAGTATGATTGGCAATTAAAAGAAGAATCGATTTGAATCACTGTGAGCTTGAACTTTGACCTAGTGACCTGAAAATCAATAGGGGTCATCTGCCAGTCATGACCTATGTCCCTATGAACTTTCCTGATCCCAGGCTTAAGCGTTCTTGAGTTATCATCCGGAAACCATTATACTGTTTCGAGTCACTGTGACCTTGAACTTTGACCTAGTGACCTTAAAGTCCATACAGGTCATCTGCTGGTCATGACCAATGTCCCTATGAACTTCATGATAGCAAGTCTAAGCGTCACTATGAACTTTCCTGATCCTAGTTCTAAGCATTCGTGAGTTATGATCTGGAACTTTTTTTACTGTTCCAAGTCACTGTGACCTTGACCTTTGACCTAGAGTCCTGAAAATCAGTAGGGATCATCTGTCTGTCATGACCAATGTCCCCACGGTCTTTCCTGATCCCAGGCTTAAGTGTTTTTATGTTATCATCCGGAAACCATTAACTGTTTCGAGTCACTGTGACCCCATTTTACTGTTTCGAGTCACTGTGACCTTGATCTTTGACCTAGTAACCTGAAAATCAATAGGGGTCATCTGCCAGTCATGAAAATGTACCTATGAACTTTCCTGATCCCAGGCCTTAGAGTTCTTGAGTTATCATCACTCAAACTGGAATGGTACTAAAATCCAGTGCTTAAAATTTACCAGGGGTATATGAAATTTTATTGTTGACAGGTTATTTGCATACATGCCCTATAGATGTTTCCTGGATGCTTAATTTCCACACACTTATCAATATACTTATTACATTTTCCGTAATAAGCATATTCATGTTATCAAAAATTCAAATGTATTTTGCTCACAAGTCTTACCATGTGATAGGGAAGGCCACTTGATAGGATGACCCTGTTCTCACGGTGACTGACCTGCATCAAGCACAGTATTGTTGGAACTGTACCTATTGGAACTACTTGACATAGACATGTTAGCAGTGAATGCGTCATTTATTTCATACCACAGTGCATTGGATTTTGTAAGGAATAGGGCCTTTGGAATTCTAACCATAAACAAGGGACAAAATTGTCACAAAACCAGGTTTTCAACTCGAACTGTGACCTTGACCTTGGAGATATTGACGTAATTTTTTACTGCGACACACCGTCCAAAAATGGTGAACAAACGTGCCAAATGATTATAAAATCTCACAATGATTGACATAGTTATGGCCCAGACAAGCTCATGTATGGCCATTTTTTGACCTTTGGAATCAAAGTGTGACCTTGACCTTGGAGATATTGACGTAATTCTTTCACGCGACACACCGTCCAATGATGGTGAACAAATGTGCCAAATGATTTTTAAATCTCACAATGAACGACAAAGTCATGGCTCGGAAAAGCTTTTTCCGCCTGCCCACCAGCCCGCCCGCTGACATTCGCCAATCTAATAACCAGTTTTTTCCTTCGGGAAACCTGGTTAAATATAGAATGAAATGACAAAGAGTTTCTGATCTTTTATTTAACATGTGTTAACAGTAATATTCTGATAAATTCATAATGTTATAAACATTTTCTCATTGGATTTTGTTTATGTAATTTCCCCAATATCAAGTCAACCGAATGTTAAGCTTTAAACAAAGACTTAAAATCTTAAACATGATATTAGAATATAAAAAGGATTCTACTTTTAAGATCACATGTACCTCTATGGCCTGAGAGTGTTCAACATATGGGTCCATGATGTGAACATCTACACCACAGCTGCGCAGCTGTCTGCCCAGGCCCTGAAGCATGGTATCCACGACAACCCGTAGATCCCCTGGTGAACAGGGCTGACCGGAAAAGGGGCGTGGCTTGGTGGGCTAGAGAGAGAGTGATGGGAAAAATGATGGTTGATTGCAGTACTGTTGTATCTGATTGACATCCTTAAAGCTGGTAGAATTATTTGGCAGTTAACCTTAAGTTGAAACCTTTTTATCTAAGCTTGATTGCAGCAAAACCATAAGGCTTATATAAATGTTCTCAAGTCCATTTCCTGGGTAGAACCAGTACTTGGTTTTTGGAGTGGAGATAGCATTTGATTCTTAAAACAAATTGAATATGTATTAAATTTTGAATGTGTAAACCATTTCATGATATATTGAAAACATTGCTGCCATGTGTTTGTAGAATCTATTTCATATAATGATATTTGCATAATAAACATTTGAGATAATTAACATATTCATTTTTAATACACTTCAGTTTAAAAACTCTTAAGATAAAAGATACCATCAAAATGCTCTTTTAAACCATGTTAAACTACACAAGACAAGGGTAGCATTACTAAACTCAGAAACATGTTACCAATTTTCTGGCAGGTTTCTGTCTATGGTCACCCCTCTGTTTTGCCCGTTTTTTCTCATTTTTGCTGGGTCTGAGCCACTTTTTGGAAATACTGGGCTCCAGGTCAATATCCTCCCCCTGTTCCTGGGCCAGCTTGATCAGCACATCATATAAGTCTAGTAGGACATACGCATCGAGGGCTGGAAAATGGAAAAGACTTAATATTCCATTTAGCCTCGCTCTTCAAAAACAGCGCTTAATGCATGTGTGTTAAGTGCTGTCCAAGAGTAGCCTATGCAGTCCGCATCAGGCTTATCAGCGAAAACACTTTCAGCCTAAACACAATTGTAACTAAGAGACTTTCTGAAACAAAAAATACGATAAAAATGGAAAGTGTTGTCTTTGATTAGTCTGTGCAGTTCACACAGGCTAATCTGAGACGATAATTTACACACATGCATTAAGCTACGTTATCCCAAAGCAAGGCTAAATTCTACAAATATTCATTTCAAGTTCTCAATGCTAGCTGCACTGCAAATGTTCATTATGTGCGAGTATTTTACAGTTTATGAGGTCCTACATCCCATGGGGCTGCATTATGTGAGGACCCTTAATGTTCCCCAGAATATACTACTTGACCAATATTCAGATAATAGCCCCAATATCTAGCTATTAATAGGCTTTTACTGAATAATATTCAATTTTATCTTATGCTGTGGTGAGTAATAAGATCAACTGTAAAAAAACACACCTGACTCATATTCTGACCACAAACAAAATACTCATGTGTCCGTTTGACAGTTAACATAGCATCACAATATATGGTTATCTTGTCACACACTGTTTTATTCTTATACAGCAAATATTTTTGTTATCTTTCACAGGAGTGTTACATGCGTTTTTTTTTGTACATACTATCAACATTTGCAAAAACATTATTATTTGTAAATTATGTTTATTGATGTATCATAGATGCTTTTTGCACAAACATTATTGTTATAAACACCATCTAATTGTATACCAAAATTATATCAAAACAACAACAGGGAACCCTAATATTTGGAAAATATTAAATACTGTGTTTTTTTTCTACTGTCTCAACCAATTCAATAAAATGTGTTGATGTGAAGGTCACTCAATAAACACTCTTATTTTCACCTGCATATTTGACTTGCTCAGTCCTCAATGGCCGCCGCTCCCAGTTGGACATCTGCTCAGACTTGTCCAGTGGTCGTCCCATGCAACGTTTGACAACGTCACTGAGTCCCCTCTCCTGTCCCTCCCCGTCCCCCTGACCCTCGGGCTCTGGTCTGTAGACCAGGTCACTGTCATCGTTCTCTACCAGGAACACTGCTGGGGACTCCTTGAGCTTCAACTGATAGCAGGATTAAATACTGTAAATAATTATCATTCTTCGGACATTAGTTTTTGTTGATTTTGTGGGTTGATATATCCGCATATTTAACCCTTTACCACTTAGATAAGTATTTTTACGCATGTATAGTCCCTTAGAAAGTTACATTTACTTAAAGACCTTTCTTACTAGATTCAAGTTTTTAAGGCTTCATTTTCAACCCTTAGATACTGATGAGAAGCAAACAGCAAAAAACCTGAATGAACTGCGAGTTACTCATAGGCTGTTCTGGTTTTATGCTGTTTGCACATAGCCATTAAAACCTATCAAAATATGACACACACACATTTCCCATTAAAAAAAAAATCAGAAATCCATTTATGTGCAAGTCAATAAAAGACAGTTTTGAAAAACCACCAAAGTTTGTGCCAAATATAAATAATTTTACAGTATCCTTCTGTATGTTTATTCCAGGCCTTCTATGTACAGTTTTTTACTGTATTTGATATCCAGACCATGTCTTATTTCTTAACGTGTATTCACTTGTGGTGGGTGGAAAAATGAAAATCACTCCTTTTACAATGTTAGATTATTAGTTTTCATCTTTTAAACAATGCCTTATAAAGTATATTTGTGAGGTAGGTTTTAAAATACCTTATGCATGTGAGGTTCATTTGAAGACCTTAATACCCTGACAAAATATAAAAACACAACTATTTTTCTTTCTATAGAAACTGTGACCATGACAATCACCTAAACATAACCTTGAGCAATTAAATTGAGGATATTTGGTGGATTTTCTGGAATGTCAATTCAATTTACCATTGACCGAATAATACATTTTTTCTATGATCACAAGTGAATTAAAATCAATATTCAAACAAATCCAACTCAAATGATTATTTGTGTATTCAAACTGGACAATTACGCTAGAATAAAGACGTAATCACATAAAAAACTACGTCATTTCAAAGTAAAACAATGAAAATTATATTGAAAATATTCACTGTTAATTTTCACTGTTTTGAAACAGTGATTTCTCAGTTTTAATTCACTGATATTTCTCTATAAACCACATGAAAGCATAAAATAAAAGAGAGGTCTTGATATCTGGCATCAATGGAAGAAGTTCATTTAAAATGCCAGCATTTGTTCTAGAGTAATTAAGGGGAAACCATTTTTATATTTTAGAAAAAGTAACCTAGAACTTTATTGACAGAAAGTATACATGTATTCAAATATCTCAGTTATTCATGTATTCAAATATCTCAGTTAATCATGTATTCAAATATCTCAGTTATTCATGTATTCAAATATCTCAGTTAATCTCAGCATATCCCTCCACTACTGCTTTGAATAAATGTTCTCCACATTTTTTTCTAAACCTGGATTTGTGTGAAATTCAACAGCAGCTTAGATTGTGTGTACCTGTCTGACGAGTGTCTCTAGATTCACGATGCGTTTGACATTCATCATGGGCTCTTGTAGGCATGGAAACGAGCGCAACAGCATCTTCAGGTCAGACTCTATACCGTAACCTGCAGGAAGAATAAGTAGAACAAAGTAAAATATAAAGTTAAACCCGAGCAGGTCAATGTCACAGAGTCAACTAGAATAATAGCAAAATAAGAAGAGCTTTGACGAGAACGTGACACACTTAAGAATGTCAGCTTTGTTCAAGGGTACAGTACAGACACCGTGTACTTAAACAAACGCCACTAGACTCGGTGTTCATCTCAGTGAGATCACTTACCAATATAAACCCCACGTTGGGTGTTCAGATCAAATGTCGTCGGGGCCGTTTGCCATAACGCGAACACCGCGAATCACCGCAGACCCATAATATCTACTGCGGTGTTCATCGTGTTCGCTAAAAATAAAATAATTGAACATAAACGTATTGTATTGATACCTTATTTGTTTAAACACTGTGGCTAATAAACCGAATCGTATCAAAATTTGTAAACATATCGCTTTTCTAATTTTCACATTTATCCGATTATCCAATATAATTACAACATTACTTACGAAAAAATAATCTTAAACATTTTTGATGATAAAAACGTTTAAGAATTTCATAAACACAACCATATGCCTACTGTACACCATTTTTCAGAAGTGTAGAGTACAGTGCATAATGGGACACCGCTTTAATTGGATGAGCAAATTTAAATTTAGATTGAATGCAATACCATTATGTACAAAAAATGTTGAATTGCATCATACGCAGTATGTAACAAGAGCTGTCAAAGGACAGCGCGCTCGACTATTTGAGTGCTTGACAGTATAACGTAAGCCATCATGGGGAAATTGTTCAAATTATTCAATAAGGTAAAGGTAATAGTTCAGGTATATTTTCCACAATCTATTGAACATTTGAAAAGACATAAAACAAACTAATAAGTTTTATTTCAAGTTTGATAGAAATAGCTTCGGAAGGAAGTTTGGACGGTCCTTAAAAAATAAAGTAAATAAATACTTATTTATTTTTTAACCATGTTTCAATTTTTTTTTATTCTTTTTGGGTTGGGTAGGGAGGGGGGTTGAGAGGGGGTATAATGTGGGGTGTAGTCATTTATTAGAAGATCTTTCAACAAGAGCTGTCAGACAACAGCGCGCTTGACTATTCGAGTGCTTGACAGTATAACGTAAGCCATCATGAAGAGGGGGGGGGGGGGGGTATAATGTGGGTGTGTGGTCATTTAATAGATGATCTTTAAAAACTAAGGAAAAAAAAAAAAACAATTTGGGGGGGGGGGGGGTGGGATTCTGGGGTGGGGCATGAGGGATGGTTTGGGTGGAGTGCATTGTGGTATGTCAGGTAAGTGTTGTTTTGTCAAAGTATGAATCAATTGTGATCATAAATAAAGAAATATTTGGGGTAGTACGCAAACTTTAACATTTGCACTCTAACGGGAACGCTAACGCTAACGCCAACTCCGGGGTGAGTAGGATAGCTCCACTATCTATATTTCATATATAATAGTCGAGCTAAAAATAAAAAAGGGAAAAACCAAGAGCTGTCAGAGGACAGCGCGCTCAACTATTTGAGTGCTTGACAGTATAACGTAAGCCATCATGTGGAAATTGTTCATATTCAATAATTTATTAGACGATCTTTCAAAAATAAAAAAGGAAAACAAAATTTTTTTGGGGGGGGCATAGGGGGGGTAGGGAGGGTGAGAGGGGGGTATAATGTGGGGTGTGGTAATTTATTAGATGATGTTTAAAAAAAAATGGGGGGGGGGGTTGAGAGGGGAGGGGTGAGAGGGGGTATATTGTGGGGTGGGGTAATTTATAAGATGATGTTTAAAAAAAAATTGGAGGGGAGGTTGGGGGGGGGGCGGGGGAAGGGATTCTGGGTAGGGGCGTGGGGTATTGTTTAGGTGGAATCCATTGTGGTATTCAGGTGAATGTTGTTTTGTCAAAGTAATAATAAAATGTGATCATAAATGAAGAAGTTATGGCAATTTAAGCAAAATGTTCAACTATCTAAGTGTAAAAGGGGCCATAATTATTTCAATGCTTGATACAGTGGTTTGCTCTTGATTATAGGTTGGGGTCATGTTGGTAAACAAGTTTGCAACATATAAAAGCAATAGTCAAAGGATATAGGAAATATTTGGAAGTATGCAAACTTTAACATAGATTTATCAATAATATGCATATTCTAAGTATAAAAGGGGCAATAATTAAGACAAAATGCTTGATAGAGTTGCCTGCTCTTGTTTATAGGTTGGAGTCATGTTGGTGAACAAGTATGCAAAATATGAAAGCAATATGTCAAGGGACAATGAAAATAATTGGGGTAGAACGAAAACTTAAACATTTGCACGCTAACGGCACGGCACGGAACGGAACGCCGATGTTAGTAGGATAGCTCCACTATATATAATTCATGTATAAAAGTCGAGCTAAAATTTTTTTTTTTTTGGGGAAGGGTGGCAGGGATTCTGGGTTGGGGCATGGGGTATTGTTTGGGTGGAATCAATAGTGGTATTCAGGTAAGTGTTGTTTTGTCAAAGTATTAATAAAATCTGATCATAAATAAAGAAGTTATGGCAAATTAACTAAAATGTATTCTTTTGACCTTGAGAGTCAAGGTCATTTAAAGGTCAAGGTAAAATTAAGCTTGCCAGGTACAGTACCCTCATGATAGTAAGTAAATATTTGAACTTTGAAAGCAATAGCTTTGATACTTAGGAAGTCAAGTGGATCTAAACACAACATTTAACAAAATATTCAGTTACTAAGACAAACAAGGGCCTTAATTCTTACAAAATGCTTTATACAGTTGTCTGCTCTTGTTTATAGATTTGGGCCATGTTGGTAGAGAGTTTTCAAAATATGAAAGCAATTTGTCAAGGGAAATTGACAATATTTGAGGTGGTACGCAAACTTTAACATAGCTTTATCAATAATATGCATATTCTAAATTGAAAAAGGGCCATAATTCTTACAAAATGCTTGATAAAGTTTTCTGCTCTTGTTTATAGATTAGGGTCATGTTGGTAAAGAAGTTTGCAAAATATGAAAGCAATATTTCAAAGGATTATGGGTGTTGAATGTGAAGCAACCCCAGATGATTGAGAAAAACTTTGGCAATTTTCATGGCTCTGGCTCATGTGTTAATGGAGATAAAGCTCTAAGCTTTTATTAAAAAGCATTTTTTCAAGATAAAAAGGGCCATAACTCCATTATTAACAGATGGTGTTCAATGCCATTTGGCCTGCATCATCCTTTTATCCATTTATATACTCATACCAAGTTTCAATGAAATCTGCCAAAGCACTTCCAAGATATGGCTCCGTACGGACGGACGGAAAGACGGATGGACAACGCCAAAACCATATCCCTCCACCTATGGCGGGGGATAATGAGCTGAGTTATTACTTCCCTTTTACCAAAGTCGGCCATGAAATACTTCAATGAGCTGACTTGTTACTCCTCTTTTAACGAACTTGGCCACGGCTAGTTTATAGCCACACACAATTTTTCAACAGGTGCTGATACCGATATCAGCTCGATGCTAATAATAATGTTGGATTTAACTCGTCTTTGAAAAGGTAAATGTTATTCTTTTAATCAAATTCACTTTTTATGTTTATATGTCCGAAATATTTACAAAAAACAATATATTTACAACTGAAATGAAAATAAAAATGGCGACCGTGACATTTTCCAGTTCCTTATATTTGGTTTACATTAAGTTAATAAATGAAGTTCTTTTTTGTTTTATTGTAATTGATTGTGAAATTCCATCACTTAATTATTGATATTTCCCACCTAAATTTGTTTAAAAAAATCACAGTTTTGTTTTGGATAAATTCCTATCAGGAAATTCCCCTATACTCATTGTCTGTCCCTGTATAAAAGTTAAAGTGCAATTTAAATTTTATGTTGCCATTTAGCAGCATAAATTAATGACCTCAATTTGCTTTATTTCATGAAAACTGATTAAATCTCATTTTTGTTTTACATGTACACAGAATAACATCAGGCATGCCAGCTGGAAGATAAAAAGCAAGACAGGTTCAATGTGCAGAAGATGTCATGGAATACTTGACCTTCTTGGGAAGAAGTTTCATAACCTATTGTATACAATCCAACAGGAAAAACTAAGCCTCTCTGCCTAATGCCTGTGCTATAAGAGGAAGAATAAGAATGCTGTGCAAAAGGAACTATTCCTGTCTATCCCACTTGCAGATGTAGCAATGCCAACAATATGTGACTAATAACTCATAGTACACCTAGTTGCTGTAATATTTTCAAATCATGAGCAGTCTATTATTAAGTGCTGCAACAATTGTAGATTTAAGAGTTAACTGCCTCAAGACCTCACTCATATTTATGAAATATGTTTGAATGTATAAGACATTTTACCTATACTCATTTTCTTATGCAGTTTTTATCATTTTAATTCCATTCTAATATTATATGTCAACTTAAAACAACTGTATGCATTTTTTTATTTTTACAATGGTAACCATGGTGACCACAAAGTTGTGTTCATTGCCATGCAACTAACACTTAAAATTTGATGATTCCTGAATGTATTGTCGTTTAATAGGTTTTAAGATAGCCATGTGTAAATTAATTGTACAATTAAATGAACATTGAACAACTCTGAGAAAATAATGTTTGTCTATGTATGTACTTAATTAAATGGGATCTGTTTTAATTCTTTAAAGATGTATATAATACTTGAATTACAATTACATCTGAATTGCTAAGAGATTTTAAATTGCAATTTGTAATAACACTTTTTTTGTTTTTTGTTTACAAGGTTAAATAAACATAATATTTAACGTTCACGTCTTTTATATACTGATTATTTTTGGAAAACAGTAGATTCAAATTTTGAAATATAATGGTGCAGTTTGTAAAACATATTTTGTTGTGTCATTTAATTTGTTAAAATTATTTGTATGCTCCCCCAAAATTTATTTTGGGGGGAGCATAAAGTCGCCGCTTTGTCTGTCCGTGCGTGTGTGTGTGCGTGTGTGTGTGCAACTGTTGTCCGGGCTATTTCTCAGCAACTAATGACCGGAGTTCAATGAAACTTTATGGGAGGCTTCACTACCAAGAGATGTGCATATTATCAGCCGGTCCTGGTCGGATGATTTTTCACAGAGTTATGGCCCTTTGAAATTTTCCATTAACTGTACATATAGTGCAATTCTTGTCCGGGCTATTTCTCAGCAACTCATGACCGGCATTCAATGAAACTTTATGGGAAGCTTTACTACCAAGAGGACATGTGCATATTATCAGCCTGTTTTGGTCGGATGATTTTTCAGAGAGTTATGGCCCTTTGAAATTTTCCATTAACTGTACATATTGTGCAATTCTTGCCTGGGCTATTTCTCAGCAACTAATGACTAGAATTCAATGAAGCTTTATGGGAAGCTTCACTACCAAGAGGAGATGTGCATATTATCAGCCGGCTGTCGTCGGATGATTTTTCACAGAGTTATGGCCCTTTGTACATATAGTGCAATTCTTGTCTGAGCTATTTCTCAGCAACTTATTATGGAAATTCAATGAAACTTTATGGGAAGCTTCACTACCAACAGGAGATGTGCAAATTATCAGCCGGTTATGGTTGGATGATTTTTCACAGAGTTATGGCCCTTTGAAATTTTCTATGAACTGTACATATAGTGCAATTCTTGTCCGGGCTATTTCTCCCCAACTACTGACTGGAATTCAAAGAAGCTTTATGGGAATCTTAACTACCTTGGGGAGATGCGCATGTTATTTGTGAGTTGTGGTTAGATGATTATTTTAGAGAGTTATGGCCCTTTGAAATTTTTTAGTTGCTAAACCATCCATCGTATTATTTTGTCCAAAGTTATGCCCCTCAAGACGTTTCCTTTTATCTGAATATATAGTGCAATATTGTGACAAAAAAAACTTAAGGGAGCATCGCCCGTCTCCGACGGTTTCTTGTTTTGCTAGTTGTAGGTAATCCTATCCGATCCAAATTAATGCAAACGAATTTAGCGCAAATAACCACAAGAGTCTTTATCTATTGAAATAGACACTGAGACTTTGTATCTGCATTAGGTTTGGAAGAATGTTTTTTTCAATATATCATTTATTAAACAAACAACAGTTAAAAAGTGCATTGCATACACACAATTTTAATAGTTTGAATTATTTAAGGTGTTTCCATGGTAACCAATAGACATTTTAAAATGTTTATAATGTTTTCTAATTCTTGAGAAGTATTAAGTATATCATTTTATAACATCATATGTTACTGATTTATTCATGCAGTTGTAGACGTATTAAAAATGTATTAACAATTTATTGACATAAAAATAAATCAAGAAATGTTTATTTTTGTGTTTTAATAGGGATTGCTAAATCAGCCCTTTTAACCTTAAACTGATAATTTTAATTTTACCGTGTGCACCGTACATGGAGCTTTCTGAAAATGTAAATAAGTCAATTTCGTCCATGTACCCTGTTTTGACCCAAAATCTCAGAACAGTCCACATATGCACATTCTAAGTGAAAAAAGGGCCATAATGCTTACAAAATGCTTGATACAGTTGTCTGCTCTTGTTTATAGGTTGGGGTCATGTTGATTAAGAAGTATGCAAAATATTAAAGCAATATGTCAAGGGACATTGAAAATATTTTGGGTGGTTCACAAACTTACAAATTTGCACGCTCACGCTAACGCCGACACCGGGGTGAGTAGGATAGCTCCACTATATATATTTCATATATAATAGTCGAGCTAAAAAATGTGCTTCCCTGATAACGGGTAAAGATGAAAGTGAATATCTGTTAACAGTTACACTGCGTTAGCATGTAAATAAATTGTTTGGTTTATTTCTTTTATTTTTCTTACACGTACTGCTCTGATAGGAAATACATGAAATAACACTGATTCGCGAGTTTTCACATCTTTATTGACATTACACAACAGATTACACAACAGATTAACAGCAATTAGCTATCGAAGGTCGTTTAACCTCTAAGCGATTAAAATCGGTTAAAAGGACTGATAAAGCAATGAAGCTGTGATTGTCGCCATTTTTGTACCGACTTTACGTACTGTCCGAATTTAAGTAAGCAAACATGTGCACATACATGTAATATCTACATGTAATAAATGATTTTCTTTTGTACAGATACATTTAAAACGCGTGAATGACCCTCACAGACAGGTGTTTATGGTGGCTGAGCAGCATCGCCATGATCACGGGTGTTCCCGATAACGATAGCGTGCAATCGCAGCGATTTCGGGTGTTGGCTGAACACCGCGGTCAGTAGCGTGTTCGTCCCCAGCAAAATGTCACCCATCGGGAAAAGTGAACACTGCGGACAGGCGTTTTTGTTTAAGTACACGGTGCCTGTACTGTACATGTTAAAATAATTGGGCACGAAAAACATGCCTTGAATCCCTTGAGAAATGCAGACATAGTTCATTCACCTTAATTATAGATGGTGATACTGACAGACAAACCAACAAAAAGAATGACTGACATATACTCCTCTAAAATTGTATTTATAATACTGATAGAAATATGAAAGATCACAATGTCAATTGCAAAGTACACACATATCAATTTGTAAGATTCCTTGAGGCTTTGCTCTTCACATGTACAGATAACAAAACAATTACAATTTTCCAGAGAAGCTGTTATTTTTTCATCTTTCATGAGTCTATCCTTATACAAAAATACAAACATAAATGTTGACAAAATTAGAATCTTATCTGATACTTATGACCATTTCTTTAAATATTGGTATATGATGATGCTGTGGAATCGTGACCTTTTTGGCAAGGTCAAGGTCAACCCAACTTACAAGCATCTGAACCAGTGTAGATCCATACTGCCACAAGAAGTGAATCAAACAGTGCCCCTGCATGCACATCATAAAGTATACACACACTAAACTAAAGCTTAATTACTAACTTGACAAAAACTACCAAACCACTTTGTCAGATGTTATTCATGGCAAAAAATAGCTTAGGGATGTGTGGATCGTGATAAATAAAAATTGTGTTGCACAACTTCACTTAATTGTGATGACATATTAGAAGCATCAACTAAACCCTTTCCCACTTAGATACATATTTTGATGCATTTTTAGCCCCTAATAAAGTTATATTTAATTTAAGAAGTTTCTTACTAGATTCATGTTTTAAAGGCTTCATTTCCAGCCTTTAGATACTGATGAGCAGCAAGCAGCATAAAACCTGAACAGACTACGAGTTACTCACAGGCTGTTCTGATTTTATGCTGGTTGCAAAAGCAATTGTCACTTTGCTTTGTATTGGGGTAAGGGTTAATAAAGAATTGAGAGATGTGCAAGTATTTTGAACCACCAATTTACAACAATTAATGCAGACAAAACAAGAGAACAACTTAGTTTAAACCTATTTATTTCATATTGATTGCATCGAAAGCTTTAGGTTAAGAACAAGTAATTGGTGTATTTTACGAAAGCTCTAAAAAACAGCTCACACAGTGGGGATCAAACCCGTGATCTCCTGATCCCTAGCCAGACACAATACGACCTTGTAATCCACTACAACGATCTCATACCTAGCTTGAGCACATGTTCAGAGCAGAGGAAGCGTGCAGCAAACTGACTCCACGTGGCCTCTGTGAACAGCTGGTCCAAAGCCAGCAGGTCCAGCAGGTAGACCCGGTCCCTGAGGGCCAACTGGAGTAGCGCCACCCTGCAAGTTTATCAGCCTTGTTCTGCGAAAACTGGGTTTAATGCATGTGCTTAAAGTGTCGTCGCAGATTAGCCAGTGCAGTTTGCACAGGGTAATCAGGGATGTGACTTTCCACATTTATGGAATTTTTCGTTTAAAGGATGTTTTTTTACAAAAACGAAATTCCAGTGTTGGTGGAAAGTTTTGTACCTGACTAGCCTATGCGGATTTCACAGGCTAATCTGGGATAACAAATATGCATATGCATTAAGTGCAGATTTCCCAAAACCAGGCTAATTTTAGGAATATAAGGCTATTATTTTTGAGAATTTCTACTTCAGAAAATCTATGTCATACTTTACAGTCTGTCTTATTTTTATTACACTAAATATTCATTGAAAACTGCACCTGGTGACACTATGGTCCAATTGTCAACAGATTCCAAATTTAATTTGCTTTGCTAAACAGCAAACTTAGAGAACAATTCCAAGCTGAGACAACGGTAAAACAAGAGCACCGCCTTGCGGGTGCAGACCGCTCATCTATTTTCTTTTTGAAGGTGAAGGGACTCTCATTTTCAATCACAAAGAGGGAGGGGTGGAGTGAAGAGGGGTGTATAGTGTGGGGTTGTGGACATTTATTACATTATCTTCCAAAAAAGCGAAAAAAAAAAAAAAAAAAAAAAAAAAAATAGGGGGCGGGGGGGGGGGGGGGGGGGTGGGGGTGGGGTGGGTGGGGGGGTGGGGGGAAGGGCGATGGGGGGGGATTTTTTGGGTGCGATGGTTGGACGGTATTTCAAACATAACCGTTTAAAAAAAAAAAATTCGGGGGTGGGGTGGGTGGGTGGGGGGGTGGGGGGGGGGGTATAGTGTGAGGGTGTGGTGGTCATTTGTGAGATGATCTTAAAAAAAAAAAAAAAAAATAGGGGGGGGGGAGGGGGGAGGTGGGGGGGGAGGGGGGGGGAGGGCACGGGGGACGGTTTGGGTGGAGTCTATTGTGGTATGTCAGGTAAGAGTAGTTTCGTCAAAGTATCAATCAAATCTAATCATAAATAAAGAAGTTAAGGCAATTTTAGCAAAATTTAATAATTTGACCTTGAGAGTCAAGGTCATTCAAAGGTCAAGGTAAAATTCAACTTGCCAGGTACAGTAACCTCATGATAGCATGAAAGTATTTGAAGTTTGAAAGCAATAGCCTTGATACTTAAGAAGTAAAGTGGATCGAAACACAAAATTTAACCATATATTAAAAGTTACTAAGTCAAAAAAGGGCCATAGTTCCGTAACAATGACAACCAGAGTTATGCAACTTGTCCTTTTACTGTACCCTTATGATAGTTTTTGAGTGTTCCAAGTATGAAAGCAATATCTATGAAACTTTAGGGGTAAAGTGGACCAAAACATAAATCTTAACAAAATTTTCAACTTTCTAAGTATAAAGGGCCCATAATTCCGTCCAAATGCCAGTCAGAGTTACATAACTTTGCCTGCACGGTCCCCTTATGATAGTTAATAAGTGTTGCAAGTATGAAAGCAATAGCTTTGATACTGTAGGAATAAAGTGGACCTAAACACAAAACTTAATCAAATTTTCAATTTTCTAAGTATAAAAAGGGCACATAATTCTGTCAAAATGCCAGTCAGAGTTACATTACTTTGCCTGCACAGTCCCCTTATGAAAGTTAGTAAGTGTTGCAAGTATGAAAGCAATAGCTTTGATGCTTAAGGAATAAAATGGACCTAAACACAAAACTTAACCAAAATTTTCAATTTTCTAAGTATAAAAAGGGCACATAATTCTGTCAAAATGCATGCCAGAGTTATCTAACTTTGCCTGCCCAGTCCCCTCATGATAGTAAGTAAGTGTAACAAGTTTGAATGCAATAGCATTGATACTCACTGAGAAAAGTGGACCTAAACGCAAAACTTAACCAAAATTTTCAATTTTCTAAGTATAAAAAGGGCACATAATTCTGTCAAAATGCATGCCAGAGTTATCTAACTTTGCCTGCCCAGTCCCCTCATGATAGTAAGTAAGTGTACCAAGTTTGAATGCAATAGCATTGATACTTTCTGAGAAAAGTGGACCTAAACGCAAAACTTAACCGGACGCCATTGCCGACGCCAAGGTGATGACAATAGCTCATAATTTTTTTTCAAAAAATAGATGAGCTAAAAACTGCTAACTTTAAATAAATTGTGTCCATCAGCCAAATAGCCTTGTATTTACTGTTGAAATGGTAAACGATTGTTTCAGATATCTACACAATAACTACTACATTCAGCATTACAAACTTCTAGTATTTTTTATTTGTATTTACTCTTCAAGAAGCCCCTTAGGTCATTTACAATTTTTCATTAAAATTAGTATACCAGTACACAGTTTGTAGGTGGTGGGTCCACTAGTTTAGTCAAAATGACATTATAATGAATACACAATGCAGCTCATGCAACTGCATACTTTTGAATCTGCCCCATGAAGGCAGGTTTCCATTCCGAGTCAATTCCCACAACACTGCCCGGCTGAGTTATGTGCTCCAGACACTGGGAGTAGGCCTCTAGAGTGTCAATCAGGTGAACTGACTCAAGGGGAATAGACAACTGAAACAGGACAATTGTTTGTACAAAAAACCTGTGTATTGTCCATTTGAAGCTATAATAAGCAATATTACTTGTTAATGTGCTTATGATACTTAAGGCTATGGTTATGCTTCTTTAGGCTATGCTTATCATATCTTAGGTTACATGTATGATACATTAGGCAAAGCTTATGATTCTTTAGACTATAGGACAACTGAAACAGGACAAATGTTTGTACAACAATCCTGTTATTGCCCATTGGAAGCTAGAATGAGCAAAAACATTTTTCTAATGTGTAATGAAATGTTTTCTATGTGTTTGACTCATTAGCTTGTGCTTATTCTTTCATGAGCTATGTTAAAGATACCTTAGGTTACACTTATGATATCTTAGGCTACACTTATGATATCTTAGGCTACACTTATGATACCTTAGGCTACACATATGATACCTTAGGCTACACTTATGATATCTTAGGCTACACTTATGATATCTTAGGCTACACTTATGATATCTTAGGCTACACTTATGATATCTTAGGCTACACTTATGATACCTTAGGCTACACTTATGATACCTTAGGCTACACTTATGATACCTTAGGCTACACTTATGATACCTTAGGCTACACTTATGATATCTTAGGCTACACTTATGATATCTTAGGCTACACTTATATTACCTTAGGCTACACTTATGATATCTTAGGCTACACTTATGATATCTTAGGCCACACTTATGATATCTTAGGCTACACTTATGATACCTTAGGCTACACTTATGATATCTTAGGCTACACTTATGATATCTTAGGCTACACTTATGATATCTTAGGCTACACTTATGATACCTTAGGCTACACTTATGATATCTTAGGCTACACTTATGATATCTTAGGCTATGCTTATGAATTCTCATTTCATGGTTATGATCCCTCAATGTTTTTATTTACTGTAAAAGTATACAACAAAAACATTTAAATTCAGAAGTTCTTCTTGAGCAAATGAATTTCAATATTTTCCCTAGCAATCAGAAGGTTCCAAATTCAATCCTCACTTTGGTAACGTTCTAAAGATCTCACACAATAGCACAAAGTACTGATTCTACCCAGAAAATGGACTTGAAAGCGTCTCAACAAGCTTAATGATTTACAATCCAGCCAATACAATTAATAAGTTAAACCCATTTTGTTTGTAGTGAGAAATGCGGGACAATCAAATTTTCTTGAATTTCCACATCTGTAAAAAATGTTGGGGAATTAAATGTTTACATTTAAACTTATACCACTTAGATACGTATTTTTATGCATTTTAAGTCCCTTTGAAAGTTTAATTTAATTAAAGACCTTTCTTATTAGATTTAAAGTTAAGGCGTCAAGTACAACCCTTAGATACTGATGAGCAGCAAACAGCATAACACCTAAACAGACTGCAAAATACTTGCAGGCTATTCTGGTTTTATGCTGTTTGCACATAGCCATTTTCACTTTGCTTCCAAGTGGGAAAGGGTTAAAGCCTATCAGATGTAAATCTTTGAAATCTATCTACCTGGTGATAAGCTGCTTTAATTTCCTCTTCTGTGAAGCAGGCACTGTCCCAATCCTCCCCGGACACACTGGCTGTTCCAGGAACACCCCATGTTCCACTGCTGGCTGTTCCAGGTACCTCCAACGTAGCAGCCATGGCTGTTCCAGACACCCCCCATGTAACACCAGTGGCTGTTCCAGTTATCCCCACTGTTGGACTCTGGTGTTGCTGAGACTCTGGGCGGCTGTGATAAATTAATAACTAAGAGTTTCAATAAATACAGGCTGCAAATGCTAAATAAGCTTTAAGCACATTTTCTGAAGGATAAATGATGTAAATAGTGGTATTAAATGCAAAGTAAGACTCAACCTGAAAGTAATTTAAGACTATTCACATTTCTAAAATATGCATTAATTCTTAAACTGAAGTCAAACAATGTGCTGACCAATACTTACACTGATAAAAAAATGTTGAACTTAGAGAGCATAAAGAAAAGTGGCTTACTTACAATAGTCAACTTTTTTATACACGTAGCACCATCTTAGAAAGGATCAAATAAATAAACAATTAAATAATATAAATTTTAAAGGTCACCTTGGCATAGTGGATATTGTGTCCGCCTATCGACCGGGATATCATGGTTTGATCCCTACTGTGTCTTTCTATCTCCCCCAAAGACACCAAGTATTGGTTCTACCCAAGCAATGGATTCGAAAGCGTTTTAATAATCCTTAGGCTTTTGATGGAATTGTGCTAAAATAAATAGGTTTCATCTAAATAAATAGATCACAATAGAGACCTCTTGATTTCCTCCCTGGCACTTCTGACAGTGTCTGGTATCACAGAGTCATCTAGACTGTAGTAGTCCGCCCACTTCAATGCCTCACTGACGTCATTATACAAGCATAGCTGCTCCACTAGATGCTCCTGGAAACAAACCCACACAAAATATGACTACCCAGGCCCTTTCCTGGTGTATGAGTCCATTAAACTTACCCATTCCCAGGCAAAAAGGTAATCAAAATTCCAAATTTGAACGAACAAAAATCCCCAAAAAATCAATTCCCTTAAAAGTGTCTCATGATTATTATATCTTAAATTTATTTCATTTACATCTAGCAAATTATACAAGTTTAATTTATGCTCATTACTGATTAAACAGATTTAAATCTAATTAGTTTTCCCAGAATCAGTGGAATTTTCGCCTGAAAACATTTACAGTCGCAAATTTTCCCAACTTTGCCAGGAGAAGACCTGCTGTCCATGAATGTGTTTCACAGATTAGTGTTGTGATAACACATCGTTAAACTCCAGAATGATCGGAAAAAGTTTATTAAGACTCACAATTTGAAAAATCCCCTTAAAAGTATCTTATGATTATTATATCTCAATTTCATTTCATTTACATCTAGCAAATTATACAAGTATAATTTATACTTACATGTATTACTGATTAAACAGATTTAAATCAAATCAGTGGATTTTTTGCCTGAAAACATTTGCACTCACGAATTTTCCCAATTTTGCCAGAAAAAGACCTGCTGTCCATGAATATGTGATATTAAACATGAATCCAGAAAAAAAGACTGCAGTGCTTTTGTTTCATAACAAGGGCTGTTTGTAAAACATGCATGCCCCCATATGGGCCGTCAGTTGTAGTGGCAGCCATTGTGTGAATAGGTTTTTGTCATTGTGACCCTGACCTTTGACCTAGTGACCTAAAAATCCATATGGGTCATCTGCGCGTCATGATCAATGTACCGATGAAGTTTCATGATCCTAGGCGTAAGCGTTCTTGGGTTTCATCCGGAAACCATTCGGTGGACGGACGGACCGACCGACATGTGCAAAACAATATACCCCCTCTTCTGCAAAGGGGGCATAAATAGGTGATCATAGAAAGAATTGCAGTAAGTGAATTTGTTTCATAGATCTCATAGCAAGTCAATCGTATATCACAACATAGTGTTGTGATGACACATAGTTAAAAACTCCAGAATGATCAGAACGAGTTTTGTTAAAACTAAAAGCTAACAAGAGTGCCAAACTGTCACAAGATACGCCCGTTCGAAGGTTTTGGTCACCATGCTAAATGCTTGAAATGCACCAGGTGACCTAGAGACCTAGTAATTGACCCGGCATGACCCATATTTGAACTTGACCTAGATATCAATAAGACGTAACAACTGACTAAATTCGGTGAAGTTCAGATGAAAACTACTTCAATTAGAGAGCGAACACCATGCAAAATGCTTGAAATGCACCAAGTGACCTCGAGACCTAGTTATTGAACCGGCATGACCCATATTTGAACTTGATCTAGATATCATTTAGACGTAATATCTGACTAAACTCGGTGAATATCAGATGAAAACTACTTAAATTAGAGAGCGGACACCATGCTAAATGCTTGAAATGCACTAAAAGACCTCTGACCTAGTTTTTGACCCGGCATGACCCTTATTTGAACTTGACCTACATATTATCAAGACACAATTTCTGACCAAATTTGGTGAAGATCAAGTGAAAACTACTTCAATTAGAGAGCGGACACCATGCTTAATCCTAGAAATGCACTAAGTGACCCCGTGACCTAGTTTTTGACCCAGCATGACCCATATTCGCACTTGACCTAGATATTGTCTAGACACAACTTCTGACCAAGTTTGGTGAAAATCGGATGAAAACTATTTGAATTAGAGAGCGGACACTACTGTGGATGCCACCTGCCCGTTAAGGGTGAAACTATAATACGTCCCGTTTAAAAAAAAACGGGCGTATAAATAGACACAGTGTCAGGTTTTGACCACATGTAAAAAAAATGGCGGGGGGTCTGAAGGGGAAAGGATGACCTTTGTACATTGTATGTTTCTTAATTAGGCTGTTACCACGAGTAATAATTTTTAATAATACATTTGCCATATATGTTCTCCATTTAATATAATTTGATATTAATATCAAGTAAAACTGTAGGTTACTGAATACAGTTCCCAAAAGCAAATAAAACCACACTTGCACGTTTTTGCATTTACCAAATAAAACAAAAAATTACAGGATATCAATTGTGTGAAGGAACTTTCACTTTTTATTGCATTACTCAGTGCTATGCTTTTCATTCAACTACGATAATAAACATATTCTATCAGTGATCTTGCAAATATAAATCTTTCTATGAAATGGCTTTAACACATTCAGCTACAGCCTGCTGCGTTAACAGTGTGTTGATCCTGTAACAGCAACAGAGCACTCAGCCTTGGACTAGCTTGCTTAGAGGTACATTCCTTGGTTATGGCTCAGGGCAAATGCTCACAGTTGGCAATCGGTTCGACTTCTTTTAAACTTTATGTGGCTTATACACATTTCTACCTCCCTTCAGTGCAAACACAACCAAGGGGAATTTCATTGAAATTTAGGCACATGGGTACACATGATCAGAAAATTCAGACCGAATGGTAAACATGGTCTTTATGGTCCCATGTAAAATAGGAGATTTTATGATGGACCAGCACAAGCTACAGAATATCCAAATGAGAGGTGCTACATCACACGTACCCGAGTCTAGTCAATACCTTGAGATAGGAGTGGTCTCCCACTGCTCCCTGTATCATCTCCTCCCAGCTGCCAGAGCCCATGCTTTTCTGTAATGGAAAATAAAGGTTTGCATACAAAATAGCGGGGATTTGGGGAAACTGGGATATATGAACATACACAGTAAGCAAAATAAGCAAAAGTGTCATTTCAGATTAGCCTGTACAGTCCGGGCAGACTAATCAGGGACGACTTATTTTGTTCTTATGGAATTTTTCGTATAAAGGAAGTATCTTCTTAGCAAAAAACCAGTTTAGATGAAAGGTGTCTTCCCTGATAAGCCAGTGTGGACTGCACAGGCTCATCTGAGATGACACCTTACACACATGCATTATGCCCATTTTCCCCAGAATGAGGCTCATATATATATGTGTGCACTCAATAAATGTTATAATATACCAAATGGATTATTGTTGTATTGTCTATGCTCCAAAAGATAAACGTTGTTCTATATTCTTTGTTAACAGAGATATAGGTCTTAGACACCAGCTAGGACTACCTTAATCATAAAAGCATGATTTTAGAGCAAACTATAGGAAAAAATTAAAATGGCAAATTATTGTTTGCCATGTTGCAGCCAAGATTTCTTTTTAAAGTATATCTCTAATGTTATTTACAGTGCACTTCAGTTCATAGTGTTAATAACACCATATGCCTGGTGTTTGACAACTGTTCTCCGATATGCCTCCAAACAAAAAGGTTTCAAAGTCAACCTAATAAATCATGTAACATGAAGTTGTGATTATAGAGAATACTAACCGAGTGTTCAATAATGATTGTTAAATAAGGGATGCTGGATAATCTGACACATCAAGCCTTGAAGAACAACACATTGTTTTACATTAAATGTATAACACAAACTAGTACAATGCATTATTCTTCAAAACGAAACAACACTGTTTGCAAAACAAAGCTTTAATAAGTGGCTCAACGACAGTATTTTTTTCTAAAGTCATTATCAAAAGAATGCACAAATAGTTTCCTTATGAAAAAGACAACCATTCACAGTAGCCCCACCTCAATGTATCGCTTGTGTAGCAGATATCTCAGTGCACCGCAACCTCGAGTTTTGAAAATATTGGGACACAGATCTGAAACACCAGTAATCAATCTCAGTGCTCCAGCTAGGATTTGAAAAGGGCAGGAAGGCTATTTTGTCAAAAGGGCACTTTCGAGCATGTGGTCGTATTCAGAATGCTCTCTGTTGCATATTAATTTTATATTATTAATAATTGTTAGGATATATTATTTCCATTATTAAATCATGCAAAAAAAATGTCTACAATGAGGAACAAGGGCTGTTTATAAAACATGCATGCCCCCCATATGGGCTGTCCGTTGTAGTGGCAGCCATTGTGTGAATACGATTTTTGTCACTGTGACCTTGACCTTTGACCTAGTGACCTGAAAATCAATAGGGGTCATCTGCGAGTCATGATCAATCTACCCATGAAGTTTCATGATCGATGTACCTATGAAGTGTCATGATCCTAGGCAAAAGCGTTCTTGAGTTATCATCCGAAAATCATTTGACTATTTCGGGTCACCATGACCTTGACCTTTGACCTTGTGACCCCAAAATCAATAGGGGTCATCTGCGAGTCATGATCAATCTACCTATGAAGTTTCATGATCCTAGGCGTATGCGTTCTTGAGTTATCATCCAGATACCATTTTACTTTTTTGGGTCACCGTGACCTTGACCTTTGACCTAGTGACCTCAAGATCAATAGGGGTCATCTGCAAGTCATGATCAATGTACCTATGAAGTTTCATGATCCTAGCCCCAAGCGTTCTTGAGTTATCATCCGGAAACCACCTGGTGGACGGACCGACTGACAGACCGACCGACCGACATGTGCAAAGCAATATACCCCCTCTTCTTTGAAGGGGGGCATAATAAATAAATAACAATGTACAATAAGGAATAAATTAATAACAATGTAATAACAGATTTATACATTATAATGTCTCCAAAAAAAACACACAAACAAATATTATTTTTTTGAAGGGCAGGGCGGGGCTTCAGTAGGGCAGGGCGGGGTTTCAGATGGGCAGGGCAGCCCGACCTTCCATTTGGGCCTAGCTGGAGCACTGCCGTCTTCTCAATTATAGTGTGTTAGTAACAAGGAAACCCAATGTGGCGCAATGGCTTATAGTGACAAGCCGGGAGGCCCCATATTATTGTATGGACCAATGCTAAAGGCTGAGATCAATATACACATTGGGGCTGGCTGGCTGGTCACTATAATGCCATTGGGTACAAAGTGGGGTTCTTTTCTCTTAATTGTGCCTATGCATGTTTTCATATTGTGTATCCACACACATTGACAAGGATTGAATAACTCTTCAAGTATTTTTATGTCCAAAATATATTCACATATCAAACTATGTATAGTATATATTGTAGACTTTTTAAAGTAATTTTGATAAATCACAAATCATTTTTAAACAATAACCAGTTACAACATCCATACACAACTAGAGCTTTGTCACAGACGTGACGTATACCCCCACCTGCCGCATTGACACAGACTACATTGTATATTGCATGCTGTCTTCACAAAACAAGGGAATCTAAATGGCGATTTTTAAGAATTATTATGCCATTATTATTTATGGCCATTTTGACCTTTGAAATCTTGAATTCTTTCATATGACACGCAGTCCAATGACTGTGAACAAAATTGGTGTACAGCGTCATTTTAAAATCTCACAATTAATGACATAGTTATGGCCTGGACAAGCTCATTTATGGTCAATTTTCACTTTTGAACTCCAGGTGTGACCTTGACCTTGAAGATATCGACATAAATCTTTCACATGACACATTTTCCTATGATTGTGAAGAAATGAACCACGTACTTTTAAAATCTCACAATGAATGACAAACTAGTTAAAATGGCCCTGACAAGATCATTTACGGCCATTTTTGACCTTTGAACTCATAGTGTGGCCTTGATCTTGGAGATGTCAAAGTAATTCTTTCGCGCGACACACTGTCCAATGATGGTGAACAAATGTGCATAATGATTTTAAAATCTCACAATGAATGACATAGTTATGGCCCGGACAAGCTCATTTATGGCCATTTTTTACCTTTAAACTCAAAGTGTGACCTTGACCTTGGAGATATCGACGTAATTCTTTTGAGCGCCCGACCAGCCAATGATGGTGAACAAATGTGCCAAATGATTGTAAAATCTCACAATGAACAACATAGTCATGGCTTGGACAAGATCATTTATGGCCATTTTAACCTTTGAACTTAAAGCGCGACCTTGACCTTGAATATATTAACATAATTCTTTTGCGCAACACACCGTCCAATGATGTTGAACAAATGTGCCTAATGATTTTAATATCTCACAATGAATGACATAGTTATTGCGAGACAAGCTCATTTATCGCCATTTTTTATCTTTGAACTCAATGTGTGACCTTGACCTTGGAGATATTGACGTAACTCTTTCGCGCCACACACCGTCCAATGATGGTGAACAAATTTGCCAAAGATTTGAAAATCTCACTATAAATGATAAAGTTAAGGCCCGGACAAGCATTTGACCTTTGAACTCCAAGTGTGACCTTGACCTTGGAGATATTGACGTACATTTTTCACACGACACACCGTCCCATGATGGTGAACAAATGTACCAAGTTATCTTTAATTCTAACGTTAAATGACATAGTTATGGTCCGGACAAACTTTCGGTTAAAAACACACTAAGTGACCTAGTGACCTAGTTTTTGACCCGGCATGACCCATATTCAAACTTGACCTACACATCATCTAGATACAACTTGTGACCAAGTTTGGTGAAGATCGGATGAAATTTCGGGACAGACCGACTGACCAACCGACAAATTGACTCCTATATAGCCCCCATTACCAATGGTAAAGGGCGTATAATATGAGCTACTATAGTACAATGCAATTTAGCTGTGTGTAACCTGGGTGGTGACATCATTTGCCAATATCTTGTAAAAACAGTCCATAATTATAACAGTAAGCATGTGTGGTCAACGTATAAACATTCACCGGTCCATATACTCATGAATGCATCTTTTGCATTTTAAGGGGCTAGACAAGTCAGATAGATAAAATAATACAAAATGTATCTGAGGCATATTCAGTGGGCTAAAATTGTTCAGTTCTGTTGGTCCTAGACCGACGAAGGTCAATACAGAAAATCCTAAACAGTTGGTCCAACCTGACGTGTAAACTTGTCTTTTATCTGCATCAGGGTTTTTTTTCCACTTTTTGGGAAGATAGCCCATGGCTTTGGAATTGGGAATTTTATCGGCATTTTCATGAAATTGGGAAAATAAATTCATTAGCCTTTTTTTCCACATGAAAAGTCCACTGATTAGGGAAATACTAAATTTGATATAACTCTTTATAATCATTTAAATTAAAAGAACAAAATCATATAATACTTTGTTATATGTAATTGAATTGAAATTGAGATAAAATACGCATAAGACTTCTTTCCAAAAAAAAAAAAAAAAAAAAAAAATTTTTTTTTTTTTTTCTTTTTTTTTTTTTGGAATTTAAGAATTTTTTGCCACATTTTGGGAAAAAAGTATACTTTTTGGGATTGGGAACATAGCCGAATTTCGGCTATAAAATCGGGCCAAAAAAAAACCTGCTGCATTAAATTCATAAAAATTGTAGCATTCCTCAAAACTATGTATGTAAGCAGCTGTAAATGTGATAAACCAATGGCTGATGTGCTCCAGCAGTTTATTTTTCACTTGTAATAATGTACACTTCAACACCGTTATTTCGAACACCGATAATCCGAAGTCACTGTTATTTCGAAGTATTTTTCGGGTTCCGATTTTGGTTCTTCTTTGTTTAATGTAAAATTGTATTGTTAATCCGAACTTCGTTAAACTGAGGAAATCGTTTACTCAAAGTGATTCTGTCGGTCCCAACACTTTAATTCGCACCTAATTATCAATCTTTAATCCGAAGTCAAAACTGCAAAATACTGATTGTAATTTCACACCTCTGTCGTGGCGCGTCAAAAGCCGATAATTACATCTTTGTCGTCTGCGCGAACGCCGGTGTTCAGAGAGACATCGTTTATTATTTAAAAAAAATGTTTATTCATTTCCAAAAATGTATTCATATGTATGTATGTCTGATCTTTTGTGCTATTCGTTATATTTTATATACTTTATTTATACTTTGTTTCAAATTGTAAGATTACATTTTGTTATAACCCATACGTTGATATATAGAGACACATGACAATATTGTGTATTATATTTCATGTATTTAGACGATGTACATTTGTATAAGTCTTAATAAACTGTCTGTTCTGTTCTGTCATATTTTATATGTTCTGAAATTAGAGAAAAATAAAAACTAGAAATAGAATCGTTTTATTCCTCCGTTTGTTACAAGTAGAATTTATTGCTATCTGACTTGTTTACGTTTTTAAGTGAGCGTGTAACCGAACCATGCGAATTCCACAACGTTTTACTTTAACAGAATCAAAGAAGTCTTCTGTACAATGTTTATTTCGAATTATCGTTAATCCGAAGTTTTTTTAACGGTCCCGACGACTTCGAAATAACGGTGTTGAAGTGTAGTTCTATCGTTCTAACATATTTTTCTCTTTTTAATAGTAGACGATTATGAAATCTTCCGAGAGTCAATCTTAGTTAGACTAAACAAAACGAATATTGTACACTTCTGACCTTGTGGTATCTTGTACAACTTCATGAGCCTGACAGCCAGCTTGCTGAGGGGTTTCCTCTGAGCCCTGGAGGGCCTCACCCCTGGAAGGTGGCTGACAGATCTGGATAGGCACAAAACACAAGAGAACTTTCACCACTAAGATATGCATTTTGACCTGTTTGCAGTCCCTTAGAAAACCCAATTAAAATAAAGACCCTTCTTAATAGTATCAAGTTTTGCATTGCTTCTGAGCAGGAAAGGGTTAAGTAAGGTTAAATGTCTTCTATGAAAGATATTGGCTATGTACGGCAAAATCATTAAAGTAAATATACATGCATGCATAAAAGAGGTGCAATTGTTGAGTAAATTGATGATTACTTAAAAACAGACCGACTAAACTAAGAGATTAAACTTGAATGAATTTGATTAATTAAACATCTATTGTATTCTTAGAAAAATGACTGCTGGGTGCAGGTAAGAGGTATTCAGATTCAACAATAGAAAATACAGGTTTGCCCTGACCTCTTGAGGGTCAGTCCCTATCTCAAAGATGCTGAACTGATGACCTACCTGAAAACAAGGTCAAGGTCAGTTTCTCTATCACACAAGTGGTCAAGGTCCTGAACTATTGACCTACCTGACTACAAGGTCAAGGTCAGTCTCTCTATCACACAGGTGGTCAAGGTACTGAACTATTGACCTACCTGACTACAAGGTCAAGGTCAGTTTCTCTATCACACAGGTGGTCAAGGTACTGCACTAGGATCCTCTGGTGGTCGGGGAAGCCACACACGTACGTCTCTACAAGATTCACCTTGTCTTGTAGCAGCAGAGGTAACACAATCTGCAGTACAATATGACCTTAGGTATTCAGATGTGTGTATCAAATAAGTGTGTGTGTGTGTGTTTTTACAACATCTTGGCTTGTATTTAAAATAGTTCCACAAAGATATATTGACAACCATAATTTTAACAGTATAATATCTCGTTTTGAAGTGATTTTTTTCACCATTTTAAAATTTGGGCCGGGTCCTTTCAGATTGGGCAAAATCACATGTTATGCCTAGAATAAGTGTTGTCGTTTTGCTAACAAATGTTTAGAAACTGAGAATAAGTGTTTTCAATGTTTTTTTTACTAAGGTTCAATTTAAAAATCTGGAAGAAAGATGAACTAAATGTTAAAACAAATATTTAAAAAAATAAGTGGGGGTGGAACCTCTCTTTGGGAAATATTTATATATATATTAATTTTCAATTAAGCATGGGACCATATACAAGCCCTGATTTTGAAGGGAAAAAACCCACACTGTTTTGTTTTAGGTGTTAAGGTCATTTGACATGAACATCTTTAAAGTAGAAAATACTGCTCAATTTATTAGTTTTTCATAAATCTTATTTTACAAAGCATTCCTGATAAGCCTGTGCAGTCCAGACAGGTTTATCATGGACAAAACTTTCCGCCTAAACTGCATGTTTGCCGACTTCGAACAGCCCAGGCTATTCTGGGACAAGACTTTAGGCACATGCATTAAGCCCTGTTTTCCTGTTTCCTCGATAACTGACCTCATGCATTTGAAAATGGTGCTGTAACCCAAGTCTGCCCACACAGACAGCTGCCTGCAACAGAAAGAGCACACAGAGGTACTGATATATCATGTTTAAAAAGCACTGCACTAATATTTATAATATAATATTGTCATCTTTTGGCAACATAAATAACTACTTGGCAAAAATAATAATAAATATTTTCTAAATATTACTTTTATATAATAATAAAAAATAAGAGGGATGTATTATGCTTTTGGTAGATAATTGACATGACGCAGCCTGTCAATCAAGTTCTTTGTTTTCCTCTTTAAAAAAGTAGATTAAAAATGGTTAAACGGTGTCGATGGGGACTATGTAACTCGGACAATCGATATCCTGAAAGATTAGTTGGTGACATTTAATTTATATCGTTTCCAAAGCCGAAAAGAGATCTTGAGAAGTGTAAAAGATGTATAAATGCATGCGGTCGTCACCACGAACAACTGAACGTCAACACTGTCAAAGACAATTACAATATATTTTTATCGGATATACTAGCAGATTTAAATAGTTTATGTTATCGATCTGATTATCACATAATATTTCACGTTTAAAAAAAAAAATAGTTTTATCAGTTACTAGGTAATTAATATACAGAAGCGAGGTTCATCTGCATTACTTCAAGAGAAATAAAACCCAGCATGAAGCCTTATTCGTGCTGTGTTTTATTACTCTGATAGTAATGCACTTTATTGCCATTATACATGTTATTAGAAGGTGACACGTGATATATTATATTAATAACGGTATCTACACATGTGCAGACATGTGATGTCACCAATGAACGCTTTTAATCCACCTTTGAGATCGAATGCCTAGTTCATATTTTTTTCAACAAGTTTCGTTTGATTTGTTCGATAAAAAAGCGGAAATGAAATAAGGCAAAAACGGTGTAAATAGGTTTTATGTAACTCTGACATTCGGTATCCATAAGTTAGATTAATTAAATATATACCATTTCAAACGCGGAAATGCGGTCTTGACAAGAGCAAGTGGAAGCTTCAATGTGTAGAATTACCGAGATCACCCTTATGGAGCATTTATTTATTTAAAAAACTGAAAAATGTTATGCTAGAAATTACTACGCATTATTAAGTATGAATTATATCACGTGTGCTTGTAGAATAATGGAGAAGATTGGTACCAACTTTGCTTAACTTAACGAAATCCCCGTTATAAATCGAGTTTTGTGTGTCAGAAACAAGTGAAAACGATTACCGGTATATGTTTCTATTTTAATAGAATCGAATAGATAAATGCCACATAATAAGATTTATTATTACTGATATAACCAATAAATGCCGAACTTGTGAGAAGTCGGTACCTGCGCCAGCGTCTGATACAGGTAGCTTTACTGAATTCCCCTTCATACAGCGCTACTTTATATATGACAATGACCAAACTTATTGTGCTGTCTTGCACTTTCAATTATAGTGATTGATAAATGTCCCATAAGCAATGCTTAATATTATTAATATCACTTTTATACGTAATAACAGGTGGGATTTTGGTACACTCGGTGTCAGAAAGCGTGTAAAACTTCACCGAAATCCCAGTTTAAAGCGCTATTTCATGTCAAATACACAAGTGGAAATGTTACGTAAATAACATGGGTAAATGCCGTTGAAGAAGTGTTTATTTATTGCTAATACCAACATCACGCGTAATAACAGGTTCGATTTCGGTCAGCGCACATGCGTTTGAGAGCGTTATTCATGTACCGAAAAACCCGTTATAATTAGCTGATGTTCTCTATAAACGTATTTTTTTTTGCATTCACAGAATAACTTAATGACACAAACCCCTTATACAAGTTTCATGTGGTGTCAAAAAGTCCATAAAAATAATCCGGAATATCGCATTAATTGATTAATCTACATGCAGTATAAAGGCAATGAAGCCATTTTGGTTTTACATGTAGCTTGTCTAGGTTTGCTACCCGCTGAGCCACGTGATTAAGTGGGCGGAGCAATCATAGATAAGGCGTCATGTCAATTGATTTCAATAATGAGATATCAAACACATTTATATTTTCATGAGCAGCCCAGCCACTAGTGAAAATATATTTGGGCCGTCCTCTGTGAAAAGGGGGTTTAATGCATGTGCATAAAGTTTCATCCTAGATTAGCCTGTTCAGTCCACACAGGCTAATCAGGGACGGCACTTTCAGCCTAAACTGGATTTTCATTAAGAACAGTCTTCCTTTAAACATAATAAAACAAGAGGGAAAAGTGTCGTCCCTGATAAGCCTAAACAGAGTGCACAAGCTTATCTGGTACAACACATTACGCACATGCATTAAACCCCCTTTACACAGTGTGCAGCCCATTTGTTTTCTATGATCAAAAGTGTATAAAGGTAATCAATCTCTAAACATAAACGTTCTTTATAAATTAATCTTTGCTGCCCTTTGTTTATATATTTATGTGTTAAAATAATGAATTTAGACGGAACAAGCGAATTCTTTGAAACCATATCCCCCGCCAAAAAAAAATTTGTAAAAGATGGACGTACTGACAGACAGACAGACTGACAGACAACGCCAATTCTATATCATTTCGCCCTTTGACGCGGGATAATAATAAATTAATGATATCATTTTGCATAAGAGCAAGGACATTTATCCATATTTTCACTGTTATTTTTCCTAGTTCATAACACTTGATTTTTTTACACTGACATTTCTCTATAAATGGCATAACTGTTGTACATGTATTAACAGCATAAAATAAAAATACAATATCAATCATTCCAATATGTCAGTTAACTGTGACACTTAGATGTTGGACATATGTTATGGTTTGAATCTTTATACAATAAAACAAACAGAAAGGATTTAGGACCGTTTATATAAAAATAAAACTATTACAAAATTTGATCAACAATAATTGAAAATACCTCCAATCTAATTAACAAGAATGTCATCAAAACAATAGATGTAGGTAAGGTAGGATTTTGATTTGGTCTTACCTCTTTGAATTTCTTGTTCTCTACAAACGATCTCACAGCCGGAAGAAACTGGTCGTTGCCGGGATAACACAGACCAAAGCAACGTACTGCCAGCTCAAACATCGTCATATGTTTCACCGTACACAGGTTGAAAATCTCCATTTGCATTTGTTTGCTGACATACGTATCCACTGAAAGTCTTGAATTATTTTGCTTACAAAACTTTTCAAATTCTTTGAAGACCCAAAAGGCCAGGGTGGTTGTCTTGGGAACATGCGTATCAGCTGCTGATTGCAGGATGTGAATCAAGAGGACGTACGGATTGACAGAATTGCTGAACTGATGGGAAAGATATCGAGAAATGTTGGTACGATCTTTATTTGAATCGTCCTGCCACATGTGTTCTAGCTGTGAACTGATTTTCTTCATGCTTTCAAAGCTTGGCTGGGCAGGGTTTGAGGCCAGTATTTTTGCTGCCCACATTGCTGTGTCTGACTCCTTAATGGAAGAATCCACTTGTTGTTTGACCGTTGGCACAAGAACTTTTGCTTCAAAAGGTTTGTTTTCCTTTGGCTTCAGCTTATACACACCAGGTATCACCTCTGGTTTCCATTCTGAAATGGCATCAATCTTGTCAGTATTATCCTCACCTTTGGCATCATTGGCCACCGAATGTGTCAATACCTGATCAGTCCCATCATCATCCCAGTGGTTAACCACAGAGCGTGGGTTAGTTTCCTGCTGACTGGAGGCCCAGATCTCTACTCCAGTGTCCACAGTTTGAGCTCCAACAAAAGTGCTACAAGATTCTGCCTTAGTTTGAGGACTCTGTGAACTTTTCTGCCATACCCCTCTCCCTCTAGACTGTGCAGGCCACTGCCCAGGATTTGCTCGCACACCAGGTGTCCATGTATCATGCTTGCCTTGCCTGGAATGCAGAGACTCTGCCTGCACTGAAAGGCCCCTGCCATGTGATTTATACGGTTTGCTTGAGTACTGTGGTGAGTGTGCGTGTGAACCAGAACCGAACTTGTGTGACAAACCACGACCATAACTATCATGACCTTGGTTACAATTGCTGTAACTATCCTGACTTTGGTTGATATGGGCACTGGATGAGGCCCCGCGGTTCCATGTGTTATTCCCATGATAATTAGGCTGAGATACAGTCATACCTCGCCCAAACCCTTGCCTCTGGAGCGGATGATGTGTCTCTGTATTGGTCTGTAACAGGTAACTTGCTGGTTAGAGTAACCCTTTACCACTAAGATACGTATTTTTACGCATTAGTAGTCTCTAAGAAAGATAAATTTATTTAAAGACCTTTCCTACTAGATTCAAGTTTTAAGGGGTTCATTTCCAACCCCTTAGATATTGATGAGCAGCAAACAGCATAAAACCTGAACAGACTGCGAGTTACTCTGTAACTTGCAGGCTGTTCTGGTTTTATGTTGTTTGCACATAGCCATTTTCACTTCAGAGAGGGAAAGGCGTAAGCAAATCTGTGTTTACAAGTGTATGCATAAGTTTATAATTTATCAACTGAATTGAGTGTCTTTACAAGACAGAAGGATGTATGTTTTCAAAATATAGAGGCTATACCATCGAAGATTGCATGTTAAAATCAATCTACAATATTTTTTTTTTATTATAAGCAACCATGACCTTAACCCTGAACACCTTTTCCTAAACTCACCCAGGTAAAGACTCAATATTAATAAAGTAACTAATAGGGTAATAACAATTTTTAAAACTTAAGCTCCACCTTCATCAAATTATATATGTAATCTACTTGCTGAATGAAGTGCTAAGGTACTTAAACCTTCCCCCCATAAGAAGCTAAGTTAAAATGGCTTTTGCAAACAGCATAAAACCAGAACAGCCTGCGAGTAACTTGCTGTCTGTTCAGGTTTGATGTTTTTGCTGCCCATCAGTATCTAAGGGTTGGAAATGAAGCCTTTAAGACTTGAATTAAGTAAGAAAGGTCTTACATTCAATTATATTTACTTTCTAAGGGACTTCAAATGCATAAAAATATGTATCGAAGTGGTAAAGGTTTTATTATATACTTTAAAAGGGCCAAGTGGGAATAATGCCACAGGGCAAAGAAAGTTGACAGCATGTACTAAAACAATCTAAACTAATACTTCTATTGACTCACAGATGTCTGATGATTTGTGGTGGTGATTCCTCTTCCAATGGCTGGTGGGCCACTTGCTAAGCTGGAGGCTGATACTGAAATGAGTCAATAGTAAAAATACTACCATCTTGTGCTTGCAAAAGCTTTAAGAATTACAATTGAGCACTGTATGCCTTAAGCATTAATTTGTTACTTAATTACAAAGTGAACTATGTCATTACTTGTTAGATCTTAAAGTTAATTATGGCAATAATGTAATTTGTAGAACATTTTTAGCTATCATTAATATTATTGTAGAATTGCAGAATAAGGTAGCTTTTGGAAAAACCCTCTTATCTGCACTTACAAACAAAGCCAAGCCATTAAAATTCCTTTCAAATTCAAATACTGCATGATCCGTTATTATCGGAATTAAAATACATGTACCATTGGTGGATAAAATGGGTCAACGTTTTTTGTATGGAAGTACATATGAGTGTTTTTACTACTAGCTCAAGATTAAGTCTATTGCCCATTGAAGTATTTTCCCACCACTTTGGGAATGGGTCTGATGCTCATTGGATTGGGAAAAGAAATTTAGTTGTGCCTTTTTTGCGTACAAATATCATATTAAAAATTATATTGACATAATAACGTCTTGGGTTAATATTGTTTTAAATTAAATAAATGAAAATTTATGATTGAATGCAGTATATGTTGAACTAAAATGAATAATCCAATCGTTATGATATATTGTTGTTAGAACTGTTGTTAGGAAAATTGAACCTGTAACTTTTAGGAAACTGTATATACAAGTACTTTTTGGAGCTATTTTTCAGTATTGCAACAACAACCAGTGTCCAACCATATTAATGTGAAAATTAATTATCTTCTTAGTGATGGCTGCAGTGTTACCAGGAGCGGACACGGCAACAGCTATGACATGGTAGTCTGATGCTGGTCCAGACGTGACCTCAAACCCATCAGAGTCCGAGTCTGAATAGAAGTCTTCATACATGATGCGTTTTGTGGTTGTTCTCTGACAACATGAGCTAGAATGCACACTTTTCTGTTGCAATTTTTCTATTTCTGAAACCAAAAATACAATTTTAACATATTTAGTAACAAGTATTAGCACACATTCAGTGTAAGCAATAGTGTTTTGATTAAAAAAATTAAATATGTGTGACAAGATAGTTGCATTAACGTTGGACCATAATCATTTGCATCCAAATTTATGAGCCTAGAAAATGTACCCAGGTACAGAAAATATTCTTACACATACCCGGCAAATTTAGACTGTGCCCGAGTTATATTCCCGACTAAAGTCCGATGTCGTAAAAAGCACTACGGAATACGAAACAAAATCCTTGTTGAACAAAACCTGAATCAACATGCTTTTTGAGTAGGAGTTTTGATAATATAGAGGCCATTTTACATAATATTGACACAATATAACCATAAGTAATTTCAAACAAGAGCACCACATAACGGGTGCCACACTGTGAATGCTTGTCAGAAAGTTTTTGTTTGTTTGTTTAGAGGTCACAGTGACCTTGACCTTTGACCAAGTGACCCAAAATGGGTGTGGGGTGTAGAACTCATCAAGGTGAATCTACATATGAAGTTTCAAAATTGTAGGTGGTAGCACTTTGATTTTAGAGGCAATGTTAAGGTTTTTGTTAAAGTTTTATATTAGAGGTCACAGTGACTTTGACCTTAAACCTAGTGACCCAAAAATGGGTGTGGCATGTAGAACTCATCAAGGTGCAACTACATATTCAGTTTCAAAGTTGTAGGTGGAAGCACTTTGATTTTAGAGCCTATGTTAAAGTTTGATATTAGAGGTCACAGTGACCTTGACCTTTGACCTAGTGACCCAAAAATGGGTGTGGCGTGTAGAACTCATCAAGGTGCATCTGCATATGAAGTTTCAAAGTTGTAGGTTGAAGCACTTTGATTTTAGAGCCAATGTTAAGGTTTTACAGTGGTTTTTTTTCACTTATAGGGGAATGGTGGCGGGGCCCGTCCAAAGGGGAAAAATGCGTCGTTTTTTAGGAAAAGGGGAAAATAAAAAATTCACTTGTTTATATGTATTGATATTTATTATATTAATACACATGTTTGTATGAATATAATATTCACAGCTGAATGTCTTTGTCCTTTTTCTTAAAATAAAAATATATATCAATGATTTTCTCAACATTAGTTTCAGACAATTCAGCCTTCATGCACAGTCTCAGTTTTCCAAGCCATTTTGAGTATAATTGGGATCTTTTAAATCGATAAAATGGCAAATTTGAGCACTATTTTATCAATAAAATGGACCAAAATGGAATGATTTTATCAACAAGTATTGACACAATATATATACATCAGGCCATTTCCTGGCCATTTTGGGAGAAAAATGCAATTAATGTGAAAAGTCTACTGATTTGGAAACAAGAGTGCCAAACTGTCACAAGATACGCCCGTTCTAAGGTTTTGGACACCATGCTCAATGCTTGAAAGTGTCCTCAAGACCTAGTTATTGACCCGGCATGACCCATATTTGAACTTGACCTAGATATCACTTAGATGTAACATCTGACTAAATTTGGTGAAGATCAGATGAAAACTACTTCAATTAAAGAGCGGACAACATGCTTAATGCTTGAAATGCACTATGTGACCTCGTTTTTGACCCGGCATGACCCATGTTCGAACTTGACCTACATATCATCTAGACACAACTTCTGACCAAATTAGGTGAAGATCAGATGAAAACTACTTCAATTAGAGAGCGGACACCATGCTAAATGCTTGAAATGCACTAAGTAACCTCGTGACCTAGTTTTTGACCCGGCATGACCCATATTTGAACTTGACCTACATATCATCTAGACACAACTTCTGACCAAATTTGGTGAAGATCGGATGAATACAATTTGAATTAGAGTCCGGACAAAGTGGCGCCGTTGAAAATGCACTAATTGACCCTATGACCTAGTTTTTGACCCGGCATGACCCATATTCGAACTTGGCCTATATATCAACTAGATGCAACTGCTGACCAAGTTTGGTGAAGATCGGATGAATACAATTTGAAATAGAGTCCGGACAAAGTGGCCCCTTTGAAAATGCACTTATTGACCCTATGACCTAGTTTTTGACCCGGCATGACCCATATTCGAACTTGGCCTAGATATCAACTAGATGCAACTGCTGACCAAGTTTGGTGAAGATCGGATGAATACAATTTGAAATAGAGTCCGGACAAAGTGGCCCCTTTGAAAATGCACTTATTGACCCTATGACCTAGTTTTTGACCCGGCATGACCCATATTCGAACTTGGCCTAGATATCAACTAGATGCAACTGCTGACCAAGTTTGGTGAAGATCGGATGAATACAATTTGAATTAGAGTCCGGACAAAGTGATGCCTTCCGCCCGCCGCCCGCCGCCCGCCGCCCGCCAAGGGGTTTCACATAATACGTCCCGTATTTTATACGGGCGTATAAAAACTATTTAATACTGCTGATCATGTTTTCACAATACCCAAAATTAAATCCAGTATTAACCAGATTTTCCGGTAAATCAGTACACAGTACATTACCTGTTTCAAAACTAAACTACCTGAAAGTGCATGGCGTCAAAGATACAGCATTCTCTTCGCTACAAAGTTTTCCTTCGACAGTGTATATACACCCACGCTAATTTTCGCGCGCTTTTTACCAGGACAATACATGAGCAATAGATATTGCTAGCATAAGCGTTGGGTAAGCAATAAAATGAAAATAGGAAAAATCATTACACGCACCGTATGGCGTGACATTGTACATTGCTGCATAGTTTTCGCTAGTTTTTTGTTGGGGGCAAAGGAAATACATGTGGACGTTTTATTTAAAGCTAGAAAGTGTGTTTTGGATTACAAAATTTGTATTCTCATTTGGGAATTCAACAAAACATTTATATTATATTTATAATGGATTCAATATTAAATTCCAACATTAACTTTTTTTAAACGCGCTTTACGTGTAGAAACGATGTTTTGATTATTCATGAAAAGCACAATTTCCAGGAGGATTACACCTGGTTAGTGAAAACATTTGAAAATATAACTGATTCCATATAATTGAATACTCCGGATAATTGAATATTCGGACGTGACAAATGGGCTATTCAATTAAGCGAAATCCACTGTATAACTCTTTATAATAATTCAAAATAATATAAATTATAGTTTTATACTTTGTTAGTTGTTTATGAAATAAATTTTAGATATATTTATCATGATTATGAGACAGTTATTTCTCAAAAAAAAATTTTACTTCTGGAGGGGATTTTTTTTACAAAATGGGGGAAAAATATATACTCTTTTTTGAGGGGAATGGGGCCGAATATCGGCCCCAAAATTGCCATAAAAAACACTGTTTAAGCACGACGCCAACGGCGGACAGCGGACGAGCTGGCTATGAAACTAGCTCGGGTTTTCTCCGAAAACAGCCTCGCTAAAAATTAGCTGACAAAGATACATAAGTTTTCTTAACCCTTTACCACTTTGATACGTATTTTGACACATGTGTAGTCCCTCAGAAAGTTAAATTTAATTAAAGACCTTTCTTACTAGATTAAAGTTTCAAACTCTTAATTTCCAACCCGTCAGCAGCAAACAGCATAAAACCTGAACAGACTGCGAGTAACTTGCAGGCTGTTCTGGTTTTATGATGTTTGCACATAGCCATTTTAACTTTGCTTCTGGGTGGGAAAGGGTTAAGCGTACCCAAGCCTACAACAACCAATCAAGCTCTAGAAAAGCGTAAAGCAACTCCATGACTCGAAGAAATAAGTGCAAGTGATTTGTCAATTTTGCTTACTGAGCCATAATATCTTGCACACTTATGATTAAATCAGCTGATAAACAATGTAGAGAAATTGAACAAATTATGTAAATTTAGTTAGCAAATTGTAATAAAAATACATGTAGCAAGTAACACAACAATCATTCTGAAAAGAAAAATAAAGTGATAAATAACAGGATTGAAAAAATTCACTTTGCATTTTCTAAATTGTGTACATACACCTTAAATTCAAAACCCAGGGTTTTACGGGAAGCGATATTCTGCGTCAAATACGCATAAAATCCTAGTCAGGACCCGTCATATTTGTTAATTTGCGTCCCATTTAACGCACAATCATTTTGACGTATTGGTTCTCGTAATATCAACAAGAAACTCTGAAAGACAACTGCAGTGCGTAATTTTCTTGAAGGATGTATGAGTTGTTTCGCTTGTTGATTTATCGACCAATCGTGCACCCGCTGTTGCTAGTTGAAAAGTCCCGAATTGAGATAACTTTGCGTAAATGTGAGCTATTTATGTCGCTATGAAAGAAAAGATTACAGAGGTTTATATGATAGCTAATTATCTGGTAAGCCAGATTAAACTATAAAAATAAATACAATTTTTAATTGTATCGGTGTGTGTTAAATCTCAGCTATTGTTTACTTAAATAATCGATTACTATACTTTTAACTAATTGACTTTGACACAGACAGCATATTTATTGGGACCCCCATTTTTATTGACAGGACACCTGAAAATTATTAACTAGCTTTGTAAATGTTGATGTGACATATCATAATCAAAATCTGACAAACAGCACGATTACCTTACGAAACTTATAGGTGAAACACTTCTACATGTTACAGTGACATGCATCTTGGCTTAAATTATAATTTTTTCACATTAAGGGTCTTATTTACCTACCAGTGTAAATTATGTTTTTTTAGCCAGTAACATTTTATTTTGTTCTAGGTCTTACAGCTTTTGGCTGCACTATTTGGCTTCAGCAAAAAATTCCAACTGCCAAGTTAGTGAATACAAATCTGTGCCATGTGTAAAGCCATGGAAGGTGGCATGTATAACCTTGCACATACAGTTTGTTTCCGTTCAAATTTAGGTTCAACTTTCTGTTCATTGATTTATGTATCTTTTTGGCCAGTTTGTTGAAATTTTTATGTTAATTCTGTCATATGATTTGGCGACCCGTACATTTTTGTCAATGAAAGTTTCTAAATTCTGATACACATGTAAATGCTTTGCGCTTTTAAAACGGAGTCTGTTGCATTACGTAATTGATATCAGACATGTGTTTTGTTTTCATAAAGGCACTTCATTAATTTCTTACCAGTATTTATGTGCGTTTTGTGTAAATATTTATTAACATTTTTTAGTCACTGTCAAGCTTAACTATCAGTTTCTTAAAACATTTGTTTTACTTGCAATTTGCATACCAGTATATTTCTGGAATTTTCTATTGAGTAATTGTATCGTTTTTAAATAATTCGAGGTACAAATATTTTTTCTTTAAAATACTGAGTGAGAATTTTGTGAATTGTGATTATTCAGTTTTCATTGTTTAGTATTATGTTGTTTATTTTCATTCCCATTTAATTTTTCCATTTATCATAATGTCAATTTTAAGTCAAATTTGAGTCTGTTACTTTTTTAAGGGTTTCCCCTGTCGTTTGCCAAATATGCCAAAAAATTTAGAGAAAAACTCACAATTATGTCGCTAAAAATAATCGTTCTAGATAATTAATTCTTTAAACTGTAGACTGTGGGCCAATACATCAAACTATTCAAAGTGTTATTAAACCAAAAAATGTATACGTGTATACGCAGTGTACATCAACACAGGTTAGAACTGGTTATCGAGAAAGGACAATGGCTGGTGTGAATTAACAAAACAAATACGTAATCGTACAAATTATCAGCTTAGAAAAACAATTTGTGTTAAAGTTTAAATGTATACAGACATATATGTTTTCCATTTAATGAGAACTGGCTTATTGTCCGTTTTTATGTCACCAGTTTCTGTAACTGAAAGAATTTTTAATAAATAGTTTATGTAATGATCTTAATGACTTAACGAGTGTTGGTTTGTAACTTAATTTGTTTAATGATTCGCTCTTAATTGACCAGTCGCCAACTCCGCCCACATTTTGTCGATCAGCCAATCAGATATCGATTTTTCACACACCCCTCAGCAACGCTTATCTGGCCGCCATTTTGTCCGACAAACAAAGCGTGTTGTACATATGGAATGGACGTAATTTTTAAGAGTTTACACAGATTTTATATCAAATGCATGATCATTACTGTTCGATCATTATTCAAAATTGTAGGTGCTAAACATACTTTATAAAAGGTTATTATTTTATCTTTATTTCTTGAACATATGAACGAGTAATGAGAAAACAAACACAATAAATAGTTTAACCACACCAGGTGTATGTTCTATAAAACGTGTTATACCGTTTGATGCACAATATTATTAAGCAGTTTGGGCAACATAATAATTGCCACACGTGCTTTTTAATCTCAGCGTAATTGTCGATGATTAATAAATAACAGTATGTTGCGTGGATCTCAGAATGAAGGAACATTAAGGCATTGTTAGGTACTGTACACAAGAAAAGAAAACTATTTAATTACTTAAATGCTTTCCAATTATATATTTATTTTCTGTGGATCATAAACAAGGGAAATCATTATAAATTGTTAACTTAAATATTGTTTTAACTAAAGTAAAAACAACACAATGGTGATTTCAACGCGGCTTAGCCAGCTTAAAGCGACTTCAAGTGTAAATGTACGGTTTATAATACAACAACAACATTTCTAATACAACATATATTGATACGGGGAGAAAAGCGAAAATTGCAATTAACATATAAGGGCTATCTTGTTATAAATAAGCAAATGCATAATATGCTAAATGTATTCAATTCGAATGTTCGTGAACAGCACCGTTATACCAACATTTCATTTTTTGATAGTGAAATATAACAGGTTCGCATTAAACATAAATGAAATAAAATGCATATTAGACTATCTGTTAATGAAACCACGAAATTAGGCCTGTATTAAATTATGGTTACAAATAAAAAAAATCGGTGTCTTTTTAAAAATAACACAATAAAACAAAGATCTAAACATTTTTAATAAACAAAAAACCCATCATGATATGGACATGTCATTTGCATTTAATAAAAGTATTTTCAAAATTATATATTCACTGTCAGACGGTTGAATACAAGTTCAAAATCAATATGAAATAAATGCTCATTTTTACAACGGATTTTTCATCACCTCCCTATATAATATGTATAAGAAACGTTTCTGATAGTCAGTCTGCCGTTAACTCATTTATTTTGATTACGCCATTTCTCTCTAAAGTTTTTATGATTGTATTAACGTTTTACAAAGCACTTTAGGTTAGTGTGCGGCTTTAATAACTTATTTTTTAGAAAAGAGCATAATACATCATTACAAATATAGAATTTCCCTCACGTAATCCGCTATAATTGCGATCTGCTTGTCGGAGTTTTCTAATCACTAGACCACGTGACTATGTGGGCGGAGAGATCGATAATTTGGCGACTGGTCAATTAAAACTCGCTTAAACGGTTGCGGTTCAATTGTTGATTACGCAAGTTAGTTCGACTATAAGACTTATAATATTAATTTCTGCTAGAGCAAATACGACGCTAACTGATCATGATTTCAACAAAAGTGATAATCTTGATACAATTTATATTTCTATGCACATGTTCAGTCTTCACGATAGTTCATTTTATCCACTAGCCCTTCGGGCTTCTGGAATGGTGAAGACAAGAAGCCCAGCAGCAAAATTACTAGCCCAAAGTAAATTTGTTAAAATATACACCCTGCTTATGGGTTTCATCTTTGATAACCCATTATCTGATAATCTATTAAAAAGTACAAGTTCTCAGGTAATGTTAACTGTAAATCCTATTGCAATTGGAACAACAATTACAACACAATATAACAAGTCAAGGTAAATATGTCCTTTATTAATCATAACTATTTTTTTTTTTGATAAACAACTTCTTTGTTCATCTCATCATCACTGTCATCCTGGAAATCATCTTCATCAGAAACCATATCCTGTAAAACAAGCAACCATGACTTTATTGACTTCACTTGCTTGCAGTTTCTTGCCACGCTTCGCTTCAGCTACGTATTTAAGCATAATGCAGCCTTACGCGCTTAGGGACTTACAACTTTGGAAATAAACTTACGGAACGTAAACACACACACAAGGTTACAAAATAACCTGTTTATTCCGGAAATGCAAGCAGCGGTCTTCGATTGGTTTACTTCAGCAGTAAACACATCAGCATGACATGTGCCAATAGTACACAACCAGTCTAAATTATTCACCACGTGGAATGGATCACTACTCGAAAATAACAGATGAATGTATGGACCAATCAGAACGCGTTTAAATTTCTTATTTTAGGCGAACTTGAACGAAGTTCTTTCGGAAATCTTCGCGAAGTATTCATAAAATAATGACGTTTATCACACTTAAAAATGTAAACAATATTGATACACGGAATTTCTACTGGCCCGACGGACGTACGATATGGCAATTTTAATAGGCCCGAGCTATAATTTACACGCCCAGGCCGCCGGGCGTGCGCTTATTTCGCAGACTGCATGTTTACGCGAGCAGTCAGTATTGCAAGTTGGTTTACAAAACATCAAATAATCAGACGAAAGCCTAAATCGAGTGCCTTTAATAGTTGTTAATAAACGTGCCCTTTACGTCTATGCTAAACGCCCCTATCTCAATTTAAATTTAACGACTAAACCATTAGAATGGTACCAATTTTCGAAACTTTACCCCTATCTGTAACAACAAAGGTGCTCGCTGGTTGCTTTATTAATACTTTTATTGTCACGCAATTGATTCCCGTCATCATTGTTGCATGTTGTTTTATAGGCTAACATCGTTAACTAAAATTATGTAGCGCGTTTAAGATCGAATTTGTATGATAAAGTCTATGAAAAATTAATTTATAAAAAAAGTTTTAATGTTATTCTTTAATTGAAAATTTAACAGGTCATCTGATTATTTAACAGTTCACTTTTGATACTGACACTGCGCTTTCGGTACACTGTTAAGCCTGTTATTGGCTTTTATTTGTTTTATTACTTACCGTGATTTAGCTCTATCTTTCTAACTCTGTACTTTTAAGACATTAGTTGGTCTTTGCGACACAATTCTATAGCAACCACAGGTTAATATATTTGTTTCAAAATTTATGACAAAAGTAGCTTGAATTAGTTTTGGTTGGTGTAGATTTGGGAAGATCATTAAGTAAGTGGTGTGTTACCTATATTTATTAAAGTACTTTTTTGAAAAAAATTACATATTGTCTGGAATAAAGATGAAGCATAAAACAAAACAATAGTTCCCAACACACAAACATGATGCAAAATAATGATTTTTACAAAGATTTATGTAGATTTGGGTAGATTTGGGTAATTCGTGTCGCTGTATATTTGTGTATGTTAACGTTTCGGACCTATGAAACCCAGTCCTGCAAGTTACCTAAGTCCACAGGACCGGATTTTCCAGTGGATTTAAAATACTTTTGGGTATGCTCAACACAAAAAGTTGATAAAAAAATGAAACTGAAAACAGAAGTCTTGAATTGACGATTCGTCTATCTTACGGAGGTTCCGGAGAAAGTGGGTGTAGCAAATAGCACCATTGGTTGATTTGCCCAGGATTCCAGAGATAGATGATTTACACATAAGCATATTTTCAATTTTGGAATATTCTGTGTTTTCCATTGCAAAAACTTAAATATTATTCTGCGAGCACACCGCATCAAGCAAGTTGTTTTAATTTGAGCATTAAGGATAAATTTATGACCTGTTTGTGTTAATTCAAAGGTTTTTTTGGCCTGATTTTATAGCTGAAATTCGGCTATGTTCCCAATCCCAAAAAGTATACTTTTTTCCCAAAATGTGGCAAAAAATTCCCAATTTCCAAAAAAAAAATTTTTTTTTAGAAAGAAGTGTCTTATGCGTATTTTATCTCAATTTTAATTCAATTACATATAACAAAGTATTATATGATTTTGTTCTTTTAATTTGAATGATTATAAAGAGTTATATCAAATTTAGTATTTCCCTAATCAGTGGACTTTTCGTGTGAAAAAAAGGCTAATGAATTTATTTTCCCAATTTCATGAAAATGCCGATAAAATTCCCAATTCCAAAGCCATGGGCTATCTTCCCAAAAAGTGGAGAAAAAACCCTGTAATTTATGACAGAAAATAGTTAGTTTAAACCTATTTATTTTAGCTCGATTGCGTCGAAAGCCTTAGGCTTATATAAACGCTCTCGAGTCCGTTTCCTGGGCCTAGAACCAGTACTTGGTGTCTTTGGGGGAGATCTAAAGAACGCTCCCACGGTGGGGATCGAACCCGTGACCTCCCGGTCGCAAGGCGGACACCATATCCATTACACCACGGCGACATTTAATAATAGTTAATGTTGCTCATTTTCCCAATTAAAGTGCCACTTGGTATCCATGCGGCAGAATTTTCATAAAAAATCTTGTTTTTTGCAACTCCCAGTGACCCAGAGCCTGCAGAGGAAGAGTAGCTGAAATAATTCGCGTTCAGAATAAATCTGAACGCTGAAACTCCGGTCTGTAAAAACCATAACGAAAAATAAATACAATACTATTATATCAATATGCTTAAAATTGCAAAATAACATTACCAACTCATAAAGTTTTAGTTAAGAAGTCCGTTTTTACCTCAAATAGCGTCGAATTGAAGTTAAAAGGCATAATTTGTTTCAGTTAAACTTCTGCTTAAATCACAATACAATCACTGACCTCTCGCCATGTTATGAAATATTTAAATATCAACCAATCAGAAGAAGGCATTACCGTGTAATAGGCTGCGTTATACAGCGGGCACAGCGATTGGAATGGAAAATGTGAGAAGTGTGTTGATTTAAATTGGTCAGGCGTGCAAAATTGAAAGAGTCATTACATAATTCTTACGGAACATTATTGAGAAATGAATTATATACACAGGTATGTAAATATTATTGCAATCCGTTGATATTAACTGTCTGATATCGGGGCTTGAATGTTGCGTACCAAATTCCTTGCGCATCAATATAGACAAAGAAGGAAAACTCTTGCTATTAAAAAGATAGAGTGGACTATTGACGCCAAGAGTCTGCCAAAGCAAAAATCATCAAAAGACTCTAAGGCGGCAATTAATATTGACTAGAGGAAGAGGGTCTATTCCTGGGAGCTGGATTATTGCCATTTGTTGAACTTAAAGTGAAACTGTGTTCATATCAAGGTTGCCAACATATTTGTGTAGACTCTGCAATAAAACATTGGTGTTTGGCTCGAGGTGGAAGCCCGAGTGCACCCTTACCTTCTAGAATAATGTCCGAAATGATATGTCCGTAAAACCCCTACCGTTCGATATATGATGTTGCATTTAATTTACCTGCCAAAAATGCTTGATATTTGTCAAGTTTTTCTTCTGAAACTTGCGTGCCTTTATTCTCAGAACGTTTTGTACGAGCTTTTTTATATAAATCAAATAGCGACAGCAAAATAGAATGAAAGAAAACGATCATTTCCAACTTTCACATTTTCTTGCATTTAAACGGAAATAAGCCGAAATGGAAATAGGTTACACACAAGCAACTCTACAAAAACTCTTGCACGACGGGTGAGAGTAAGGAACGACAACTCTGCGTGTGCTTCTAATAGATGGTCGATTAAAAGTTGATTTTCGGATGTTTCTTTCTTTAAACCATGCTTATATAGTTTACAAAATAACAATGATTTGCATGCATCAAGAAAAATTTACAAACAATACATATTTTCAGATCTCTAAGATTTTCACGTGTGAATGCCATATATATCGTTAAACCGCGTGGGAGGGGGGCATTTTGAGGGAAAAACGCTCTGTGTCTTTCATTCACTCTCAATGCTCAACTTACATTTATTTTGGTAATCATAAACAATTAAATCTTAGGGATGATTGAACATACATAATGTCCATAGTAACTATAAACACGGCCGTTAATCACGCGCGCCACCTCTCACAAATGGGTTGATAATGTATGTTTCTGTACATTTTTGGATGAATTAATCTTCGCTGAATCGCACTACATTGCCCGATTTTAAAACCAATGCGAAATATGTTCAAAACAACATATAAACCTAATCACCCTGTAAAATTATCCAAAAAATTTCAAAACATCCGGGCCTGAGCGCCACCTCAAAAGTTGAATTGGCTCATTTATTAAAAATCTCAAAAAAGAGGTGGCGCGCGTGATTAATAGCCGTGTATATATTTAAACAAACGGCTCTGTGTTTTAATTTCCATTAATTTCCAACGGTCATCAACAACGCAAACTCAACAATGCGCTTAACTTAAAAAATACACTCACGGGTTATTCCTTAAAATTTCTAATCAACTTGAATTTCTGGGAAAGTCATATATTGGAATATTCATTATCTAATGATATTAATATTATTAAATAAATATAGACAGTTAATAATAACGTTTACTCGAGTTTGCCGAGGCTTCATCAAAGGCAATAACTCTTATTTAGGTCCTACAATATTAAGTGATATAATGGGCATCTAACAGTTTATACGTGTACGTCTATCGCAACCGTTGTTTATTTTTGGTGTTTTCACTTCATATACACTTATATTTGTTAATGCAGCATCAACATACTAAAACAATATCCCGGAAAGAGAAAAATAATGCATTTGAATATCAACCGTACTTTCGTTTTGACAACTGACGAAAGAAATGATTCGATTTACGATGTGAATCTTAATTTAGTTTTAGTGCAGATTCACTCATACGACACAAAGACACTATTTCGTTTTACGGATCATTTCGGCGCAGAGGACTGGGTGATCGAGTCATGTCAAATATCGAATATAATATATATATTTTTATAAACAACTGGTAGCAAGATGAGTTGCAGACAATTGGTCAGTAACCACATTTTAACTAACTCTTTTGACCTGTAAATTCTGTTCAGCTCAATTCAACAGTGTAATTCCCATAATGTCACTTTAAAATATTACCATTCATCAAAGGCAATAACTCTTATTTAGGTCCTATAATATGAAAATATTACCATTCGTCAGTGCATTTTATTAGCCAAATTTTTAACGCATAAAATGTACATCGTTTTAATCAAGACTTGCTTTAGCAGTTAAATGATACATGCACAAGTATATACTTAAAACGACTTACTCCCTTTGAGTTTGATAAGGTTATATTACACTAATTCCGATTCCCATAGGGTCCCATTATAAAACTGACAACTTTCACAGCATTTTTCTTGCCTTTTCGATGTATCAATTTTTCCGAACCTGGTATCATTTTAAAGATGGATCTGTCATCTTCCAATAATTGCAATCAAAAACATACCGTCTCGCAATTTCTAAGAAAGTAAATCGCTGTCAAATGAACCCATCGTAGAAAAACGTGTTTCGGAATCCTAATTTCGACAAAAGCCCCACACAATAGAAAACACACCCTCAAAAGTTCATCTTTTAAGTTAGCTTCCAATCCAAGGCATCTAAGTACTCCAGACACATACAGGATATTACAAATAACCACAAAAGACATGTCTCACATTGTCAAATAGCTTATATTCAAGAAGAGAAAAGGAACTCTTTAGAAATAGGCACTACTTTCGAATGGGCCACGGAGGGATACACAATGATTTAGTGTAATGTAACCATAACGTGACATCAGTACTTTGAAATACTGTTTTGCATGAAAACACGGAAGTGACTGGGTGCACATGTATACAAAATCGAAACTAAACGGTCTTAGTTGTGGTTAATTAGGTAAACAAATTAAAGTACTTTTATTTGACCTCGTAATATTAGATACAAGTTAATATATGGTTAGAATGAATATGTTCAAATACGCAATTAATGATATGTTTGTATGTATTAAATCGCCTTAATTGTAGCGTGTTTACTTTTTTGTTTATGAAATATTACAGTTGAAATATTTTCAGAAAATGGTTATCATGTATTAAGCTTAGGACGATAATATATGAAGCATCCATGGAAAATGGGTGTATTTAAAAATAATTTATGTTCTAGCAAGGTCTTTGGGAGAACAGTGCAAAAATTCGGACGAAGCATACATTTTGTAATTATATAGTATGCATCGTTGTAGTGTTTCATCTACAGAATACACTAGTTAGCACCATTAAAGGAACTCCATTTAAGGAACAAACACCATTGAAGGTTATACTGGTTTTATTTACATCCGTACTCGTCAAGCATACAAAACAGTCTGTCTCTGAACATGCTATCAAAGAGGCATTCATGCCGTAGGCGTGTCCTGCAAGTAGGCGTGGCCAGTGCAAGCTATACCACAATCCCTCCTTTTTTTCAAACCAAATAATGCATGATCAACAAATACATACTCTAAACATAAACCCATACGTTTACAAACAATTCATGATAACCAATTACACCATGCATTTATGAAACAATCTAAACTAAATTTAATCAAAACAAAAACATCACAAATGAAAACATTTTATCAATGAAAATAAAATAGCACGCCGCTTGTACTAGCAATGTTCTCACACAATTCCCTTTTATCGTTAACATGAAAGTAATGAGCGACCACACTGGCTGTTAATCAATTTCCGTTTATAAGCCATTTTACACTCGGAGCATGATACACATGTCAGTTTAATAGAAATTTACTAGCATCCGCGGGATAAGCGCCACGTGTGTTGTCTCGAATGAACACCAGTAAATTACATGCCTATTTAGCGGTGCATTTACACCAGTTTGAAATCATTAAATTTCTCGGGCATTTTCCGAACCCTTATCGGTCTGTCTTTACCCGCAGATGATACATTAATTTGACAATGTTCACTTTTAGAATTGTTTACATTTGAGTCTGTCTGAGGATTTTGTTCATTCATTTTTTATACGCCCGTATAAAATACGGGACGTATTATGTGAAACCCCTTGGCGGGCGGGCGGGCGGCGGGCGGGCGGCGGGCGGCGGGCGGCGGGCGGAAGGCATCACTTTGTCCGGACTCTAATTCAAATTGTATTCATCCGATCTTCACCAAACTTGGTCAGCAGTTGCATCTAGTTGATATCTAGGCCAAGTTCGAATATGGGTCATGCCGGGTCAAAAACTAGGTCATAGGGTCAATAAGTGCATTTTCAAAGGGGCCACTTTGTCCGGACTCTATTTCAAATTGTATTCATCCGATCTTCACCAAACTTGGTCAGCAGTTGCATCTAGTTGATATATAGGCCAAGTTCGAATATGGGTCATGCCGGGTCAAAAACTAGGTCATAGGGTCAATTAGTGCATTTTCAACGGCGCCACTTTGTCCGGACTCTAATTCAAATTGTATTCATCCGATCTTCACCAAACTTGGTCAGTAGTTGCATCTAGTTGATATCTAGGTCAAGTCCGAATATGGGTCATGCTGGGTCAAATTTTTTTTGCTTATTTCCAAAACAAATACATCAATCATCAGTGTATCATCTCCAATGGCACACGAATCGGGCGTATATTGCTCCGTCATGCGGCGCTCTTGTTTTCATATGCGTTACATTTCGCCGATACTCGGTACCATCATCGGCACGTACAACCACGCTATTCCCGTTCTTATCTATAACTGTGTACTTATCGGAACTGAACGGAGTGTCGAGTTTATTGTTTCTATTTTGCTTCAAAAGAACCTTGTCGCCTGGTACAATTTCGCTCTCTTTTGCATTTCGTTTCGCGTCGGAGTATACTTTCCCTTTCCCCTTTTTCTCGGAATCACGATCACGTATTTCGCTATCTTCCCGCCTATACGTATTAATTTCAGGAACACATGTTCTTATCTTACGACCGAACAGCATCTCATCAGGTGATATACCCGTTACTGAATGGGGTGTGCTTCGATACATTATCAGGTAATCATCGAGGTCTAATCGCCAATTACGATTTTCACTTTGAGATATGCGTAATCTCTTTAGTATTGAACGGTTCTGACGTTCAACCTCCCCATTTGCTTGCGGCCACAAGGGAGTATTTCGCCTGTGTTCGATTCCTTGAGACTGCAAATAATTTTCGAAATGCTCGCAAACAAAACTACTAGCATTGTCTGTACGTAGAGATAATGGCAAGCCATGCGTCAAAAACCATTTCCTTAATATTGACACTAGTTTTTCGCTAGTTATTACTTTGGTGACCTCAAGCTCTACATACCTACTGTAATAGTCGACACAAACAAAAATGTAATCACCTGATGGCAACGGACCTAATACGTCCGCGGCTAAATCTTGCCATGGGGCACTTGGTAGCTCGGTTCTCGTCATCGGTTCGGGATTTGTTGACTGGCTTACCAACTGACAGCCATAACACATTTTACAGTAATTTTCAATTTCCTTATCAATACCCGGCCACTAAACTTTGGTCCTCAAGTTGCTTTTCATCAACACGATTCCCGGATGACCTATGTGACCTAAGTCTAATACGCGTTTGCGTAATTCACGCGGGACAACGATTCGCGTACCCCTAAGTACTAAGTAACCAATTACACACAGTTCAACTTTGATATGTATGAACTGATTTTGCTCGTGTTTATCCCACGTCCCGTTCGTCACGCTTTCGCGTAATCTGCTTATCTCATCATCACGAAATGATACCTCTTCTATTTCTCGAGTGGTCATAGCACTGGGTGTTGCTTCGCGCGCAACAAATTTAATGTATTCGTGGTCATCTACACTATCTATTGTCCTAGAACTGTGCTTGAGCGGAAGTCGCGACAGTGCGTCTGCAATATTGTCTCGACCGTTCACATGTTTAACCGTAGATCGGTACGGTTGCAGCCTAAGAACCCATCGCTTAAGTCTAGCGCACGGTTTTGACCTTGGTCCGTAAATGTATTCAAGTGGCTTGTGGTCAGTAAGAAGCTCGAACTCGATACCATAAAGCCATGGATGAAAACGCTCTAATGCCCACACTACGCTTAAACCCTCTTTTTCAGTTTGTGAGTATCTCCTCTCAACATCAGTTAAGCTTTTACTGGCAAAACTTATTACGCGGTTTTCCCCATTTTGAACCTGCACGAGCACAGCACCTAGTCCTACTGGACTCGCATCGACTATGACCTTTGTCGGCGCGGTTTTATCGTAATACCCCAATGTTTCGGCACATGCTAGCCTTCTTTTTAATTCTTTGAACGCGTCCTGTTGAGACCGACCCCATTTAAACACCGTTTTCTTTCTTAACAGATCATTTAACGGCGCGGAAATCGTAGACAAATTCGGTATGAATCTTGCGCAAAAATTCACTAAACCGAGGAAACTTCGAACCTCGCTCGCGTTTCGCGGCTCAGGCGCGTTTACTACAGCATCGACCTTGACCTGCGTTGCCCCTATCCCTCTCTCAGACAGCTCATGACCCATAAACACTAACTTATTCATGTAAAATTGACATTTTTCCTTGTTAAGTGTAAAACCTTTGTCTTTCAATACACATAGCACATTATTTAAACATTTATCATGTTGTTCTTTCGTTGCAGTATGGACAATAATGTCATCGGCAATGCTGTTAACACCCTCACAGCCTTGCAATGTTTGTTGCAAAATCATCTGGTACATCTCTGGAGCACATGTTATTCCAAACATTAAACGTTTATACCTGAAAAGTCCACTGTGTGTTGTAAACGTCGTGATTTCTCGTGATTCTGGGGACAGTTCAATTTGATGATACGCGTTTTTAATGTCCAGTTTGCTGAAATACTTGCTGTTATTCATTTCCTGCAACACTTCGTCCACTGTTGGTATTGGATACCTAGTCCTTTGTATGGCTCTGTTTGCCTGCCTCATGTCAACGCAAAGTCGAATGTCGCCATCATTCTTTGGTATTATGACGACAGGGGACACCCACTTCGACGGTCCACTTACGGGTTCAATGACATCTGAGTCGAGTAATTCTTTGATTTTAGCTTCCAACTTCTCTCGTAACTGATATGGCACGCGTCTGGTCGGTTGCACTACAGGTGTTACAGCCTGGTCAATGGGCACTTCAAGTTGATAACCTTTCAGTTTTCCAAGTCCCGTAAATAATTCGTTGTAATTATTAACAACATCCGATATTCCCGGGGTTTCCATTTGACGCACTATTTTAAGTACGCCAAGTCGCATAGCTGTATCACAGCTTAATAAGGACTGTCCAGATCCCTCAACGACAACAAATTCTGCGTCATCTACCGCTACACCCTTGTAAACAATCGTTGACCAAAATACACCAGCAGTCTTCAGTGGTTCCTTAGATCCATAGGCATACAGTTCTGTTTTCCTTGGCTCGTCCCTGCATTTTATGTCATTTCGTTTCAAGAACTCCCACGTTTTCCTATCCACAATGTTGCAGCTGGAACCGGAATCAATGATCGCCTTTATTTGTACACCACCAATTTCGACCATTATCGATGTTGCTGTCTGGTACTTATTTTGTACAGTAAACGTGAACTGTTTGTCATCAGTTGTGTCCACAACTTGACGCACAGTAGGCGGTTTCTTTTTCGACTTGTCACCCGATCGGCATTTAATCGCAAAATGTCCTATCTTGCCACACTTATTACAGTGCTTTCCACGCGCTGGACACGTGCTGTCTTTTGCAATGTGACCACGTTTCCCACATTTAAAACATTGAACGTCATTTTGAATACGATTTTTCCGTGCAAACGTACCTTTTGTTGTTCGGCTTGTTGTTGTGTTTACCGACTGTGGGCTTTGCTCAATGCATTTTGCCTGATGTTCAGCATTTTCTAAAGTTCTCGCAATGGAACGCAATTCTGTCAGGGTTAAATCCCGTCCTTTTTGCAGAAGTTTCCGTCTTAATTCACTTGAAATGCACTTCTCAATCACCTGATCTCTAATTTGCTCATCTGTGTTCTCAAATGCACACGTCTCTGCCTTCTGTCGCAACCGTGTGATATATTGATCTACGGATTCTGTCGGCGACTGATCTAACTTCCGGAACATATGTCTTTCGTAAGGAACATTCGATTGTGGCGCGAAATGCTTGCTTAGCGCATCGACTGCTCTAGCATAAACGTTTGCTCCCTCTCCTTGCGGCAAGGTATAGAATACATCCTGCACTTCCATGCCAGCCATGTGAAGCAACAATGCATGTTTACGGTCATTGTCTTTAATTCCTTTCCCGACAACATACAGTTCAAACGCTCGAAACCAACGCTTCCACTTTGCCGCTAATCCCGACGGTTCACCATGCACATCGAATCGGGGCAAATAGTCGTTTTCTTTTTCCATCATTTAAGACAATGTTATTGAACGTTTAATATCCTCGTCACCAATTGTAGCGTTTCATCTACAGAATACACTAGTTAGCACCATTAAAGGAACTCCATTTTAAGGAACAAACACCATTGAAGGTTATACTGGTTTTATTTACATCCGTACTCGTCAAGCATACAAAACAGTCTGTCTCTGAACATGCTATCAAAGAGGCATTCATGCCGTAGGCGTGTCCTGCAAGTAGGCGTGGCCAGTGCAAGCTATACCACAATCGTAGAATTGCAGATTTGTGAAACATAACACAACGCAACAACTTATCTCCATAAAACTTGTCACTATCCGAAGGTAGCGCACCCGTAATGATTTCCCGCGATTTTCTTCAAAGATCGAATAGTCTTTTTACCTGTTTACTTATGGATATCTAATTCAAGCATGCATTCTTTAAAGTTGCCGTAGTCGAGTGGTTAAGGCGATGGACTTTAATTTTTTGGGATCTTCCCGCGCAGGTTCGAATCCTGCCGACAACGCATACTTTTTGCGACGCGTTTTATTTCTTTTTTTCTAACGTAATTTGATTGAATATAGCATATAAGGTATGTTTATTGTTAAATATGTTGCAATTTTTATGCACATTCTTTATTTTTTTAAATTAAAACAACGTTATTGCTAAATTGGGTGATTTACTGCTGAAAATATGAATCATGCATGTTGCATTTTTATTTTTATTTCAAAAAGTAAACGGTAAACCTGTCTATTACTTGGTAATTTTGCTGTATATAGTGGATCTATACAAACTAAGTTCAAAATGTTACTTAAATGATACTATTTTGAATTTTATGACACTTTGTTTTTAACCAATCCAATTTCTACTTGGCTGAAACCACTTAAATTTCATGGCGCTCTTCCATAGATAACAAGTTATAAACAATAAATGTCTGAATACGTATTTCATCTTGTTTAAACTTTAAACACCTTTACTACATCTGAACACATTAACGGCATGCCCATATTTGGAAATCTGGAGGAATTCTGGAACTTTCATATACCTCAGGGGTGCAAATAAACTAGACAAAAGCCGAGCGTGGGGTGGTTTTGAAAAAAATCAGTATATATTTTTAAAAAGCACGGAAAGCCTACCTAAAATGTGCATGTAGTTCAGTGAAATGATGCTGATTAAGAAAATAATACATTATATTATATTTGGAAAGGTGCTCATTACGGGTGCGCTACCGTAAAGCATAAACAAGCTTTTTTGTGCATGCTACTGTAAGTTTTAATGTATAAACATTTTTATACCTTTCAATATGTCTCACGAACGCTGTTCTAATTTATCCCTACGACATATAATCTTGTGATAATCGAATGATGAGTAATAAGAAATTACTGACACAAATGGTGCATAAATACATCTTTTATATTTGTGTATAGTGATCTTAAACACATATTTTTTTCAAACATCACGCGAAAATTTGTTATCATAATTTGCAAACGAGTATGTCAATATCATGCTATACAAATCACGTATCACTTTATAACGTGCAATCGCTCATTCACATGCACACTTAATCAAATTTTTATAACCTCACTTGACAAAAAATTAGAAAATCACAAATTGACTCTTTCACAATCTTGCTTCCTACTCAAACCATCGATTGCTCTCTCAAACAAAAACGCACGTATTATGTCACCATATCGGACAGATCTCTTTTAATAGCTATTGAGAGATACTAACCGAGCTTAATTTTACGTCACACAACTCTTCATGTCTATATTAAGTATCTGTCAAATGTAGGATTATATGTGCCATGCCAATTTTGAAAATACCACCAACAACACCCAGTTAAACACACAGTCAACTTACTTTGATGTTCATAAAATCAAATAACGCTTGCTTAAATCTTTAAATGTACACGAATTTGTAACAGATGTTGTCATATAAATTATATGTACAATAACATTTTAAAAGAGGCAAAAGTAATATCGGTCATGTAAACGTATAAATAATCTTTAACATAAACTGCCCAAACTTAAAGGACTGGTTTTATAATATGTATGTTTTTAACTTTGGCTTAGAAAGAGAATGACTGGACAGTTGCTAGATAAGTACATGGATCAGCTGGAGTCCTGGATTGGAACGGGGCCCAAAATCTTCAACCTTCTCTACAAGATAACCAGAGACGGCTGTAGCGGTACAGCATTCCATCAGAAGTGCGACAGCCGGGGACCCACGGTGACTGTTCTCTACAACCAACACGACTCATTGTATGGGGGTTATGCGAGTTCGAGCTGGACCAGCAACGGCCATTTTATACCAGACGTGAACGCTTTCATGTTTCAACTGAGGTATTCAGGCAGCGATAAACCAATCAAGTTTCCAATAAAAAGTAGCTATACTGGATATAGCTTGATTGGAAATTCTACGTACGGACCAATATTTGGTGGAAATGATCTGACAGCATTCAGTGGTACAGTAAACAGCTCTGGTGGGTATTTTGCTCTGAACGGCAGTATGCAACCACAATATTTCGACTTCCAAGGACTTACTCCCGACAAAATAAACAATGGCAACATGCAAGTGACCGAACTGGAGGTATACGGCATTACAGGTAGGGGGAAAGACTGTAAATGAGTATTGCTTTGGATGGTCTCATTATCATTCAATTTATATCGAGCAACACATCAATTGGACTTATTTAGGATGATTTGCGTTACTTGTGCACATGCGCCTCGTGTATTTGCAAAGTGTAAAAATTCAGACACAAATGCTTTGTTTGAACGATGATTTTAAATCAGATGACTCTAGCTCTTTTTATAAAGGTTATCGGCTCAAATGTGTGTGTGTGTGTGGGGGGGGGGGGGGGGGTATTGGTTTTTTAAATAATGATCTATACATCAATATTCAATGTTGAAATATTGTTTATTGAGGGTGTTGTTGCTTTATGAATTTCTAAATGCAAATAAGAGTCGGTCAGGTCTGAACACAACGTTTTACTATACTTTGCATTTTTTAAGACTGTCAAGAAATTATTTTAATTTTTTTGTTTGAGCATAAGAGCTTAATAGTGCTCGATTGGTCATTGTCGGCTCGGGTACTACTTTCACGAACCCCGGGTACTCTTAAGTGTACTTACATGTACACCGGGTACGGAAAATATACTAAAATGTACCCGGGAAATTTAACGCTTAATCGGTCGTTGTTGGCTTTTTAAAAAATTAATTATAATCACATTTATGTCAATTTACTGTAAAATGGCCTCTATATTATCGAAACGCATACTCAAAAAGCATGTTGATGCAGCTTTTGAAAAGAAAGTTTGTTTAACATAATCGGTAGCGCGTTTTATGACATCGGATTTTGGGCGGGAATACAACTCGTATACAGTCTAATATCGACCGGGTACGATTAAGTATATTTACCGTACCCGGGGTACATGTAAGTAGTACCCTAGCCGACAATGACCAATCGAGCCTTAATAGTCCCTGTATAATAACAGTAATAGAATTTTAGAAAAAAAACTTACCCCTACCAACCCCTGAACCAGTTTCCTTTGCAATAAAAAATAACACCTTATCAACTCGGTTATTTAGAAGATATGAAAACAAGAGAAACTATTTAAAATTAAATCAATTTTAATTGATAATTACTCAAAAAAATATTTCTGGTATAAGTCACTTTCATTTATAATAGCGTTATTTTGGTACATCAGCTTCTCAGAAGGTTTCTTAATAACGTCCCTTGAATTATAAAAAATGGCCACATTCTTGAAACAGTTTTAATCGTTTCATCATGAAACCTTGTGACAATATTTGTGGGAAAATAATCTCGGCCAAGTTTGATAACCCGCCAGATCCCCTGAAGCACTTCTTTATAATAACCCAGGAAATATCAAAAACCCAGTGTATCCTTGTTCGCTCTCTAACTCAAATAGTTTTAATTGTAGTATCATCAAACGTGGTGACAATTATTACGAGCATATAATCATAACCGATTTCCTTTACACTGGCGTATTGCGCATAAGCTTTTGCTATATTGATATAAATTATATGACGCTTCTTTACAAATGTGCATACGCAATAACGTAATATGATTTGTAGATCATCATTATACTTTACGTTCTGGTCTAGCGATATTGGAAGATGATGTACCTTTAAATTCAGAACATATAGTCGTGTTTCAACATAACAATGTTTATACTTTTATAATTGTATCAGATGTTAATTAATTACAAATAAATAATGTTCTGTTTTTGTATAAATTATATATACAGACGGGCAGCGGATAAAGACTATTCAACAAACACCACTACCACCACAATTTTGGAGAAAAACTCTGGAGTGGAATAAAAAGGTGAGGGTCTCCCCTTTTTAATGAATTGCTTTTTTGTCTGTGTACATAACAAAATTAAACGCATTTCGGAACGAAGTAAAACGTACAAGAATACTTTAAAATATTTCGTGTTAAAAATCACACGCCCATTCAACACTTCTTACACCAGAATAAGAATTCAGCGACAATATACCAATGCTTATTTTATTATTAGCTCGGCTGTTTTCGGAGAAAACCCGAGGTATTGTCATAGCCAGCTCGTCGTGTCCTAAAACCTTAAAACTTTGTTAACCTTTGTCAGCCTTTTGAACATTGGTTCTAAAATGAAAGTGCTTCCATCTACAACATTAAAACTTCATATGTAGCTGCACTTTGATGAGTTCTACACGCCACACCCATTTTGGGTCACTAGGTCAAAGGTCAAGGTCACTGACCTCTAAACAAAATTCTGACAAGCTTTCATTTATTCAAAACTGCACCCGCAGCCGAGCGTTGGCACCCGCTATGCGTTTTTTGTTATATATATTTGTGTTCTTGCAATTATGCATTGTTCTGATTGTAGTATCTTGACACGCTTACCGAGGGTATTGTATCGTTCAAACCACCCGGGGAGATGGGACTGTCAGATGTCCGCATCCTGATGCTGGGTCCAGTGGGGACGGGCAAGTCCAGCTTCTACAACACCATCAACTCGGTGTTCAAGGGTCGTATCTCTCATAGTGCCTCGTGTGGAATCGATTCAAATGGCATCACGATTGGGGTATTTCAGCAGTTAAACATTGAGACAAATGCATGGTTTTGACCTCGACTGATAATTGAAGCATTTGAACAATGATTGATAATATCGCAGATAATAACACGATTAATCTTTGACTTTTCCAGATTTTGAGAGACCATCGCAATGGCAAATATAGAATACATATTGATTTTAAAAGCGCATTTGACACATTTTGAACATAGCATTTGACGGAGGTATTTTATTTTCAGTCAATAGCCGATCGTCTACCGAAAACCCGATCCTAACTGAAAGTATAATTATTAAATAGTTATTGTTATTTCAATAATATTTATATTGATGCATATGAAATCCATTATGTTCAAGTGTTGTTATTTTCATCCAATTGTTTACATGTCAGCACCGCTCAGTTCAAATGTTAGTTTTCATTCAATACCATAAATATTTTCGCGTACGTTCTGCAGTACAATCCGTATGAAGTCAATGTCCGTTCTGGAGCGAAGTTGAATTTCCGTTGCTGTGACACACGCGGTTTAGAGATCAATCAAGGTCTTGACATACTGGAGTGCGGATATTTGCTGAATGGAAACATCCCAGATTATTATCAGGTAAGGGCATTACACAACTATTTGAATATTCGATCACATTATTCCTATTCAAATATTCTCAATTTTGTGTTATTGTTAAAATTCAATTTATTTTATCCATTTGTATTTAGAAGTTTTCATAAATATAGCATGTTGTTCACAATAGAAAAGCAATCAATTGATTTCAAGATTCTAATGTCATTGTTCGATCTTCGCTTTCAAATATACAGCTAAGTTTCGGACGCCACTAGTTTGGTCGACAATAATCGACAATCACCTCAGCAGTAGTATGAAATCACTATTCATTGGCTATTGCAAAAAGGGCCTTGAAACTTGAGAAATCAGTACCAAAACAACGGGAATCAAAACAATAATAATAATCGGAGTTTTTGTATAGATACGGCTCTGTAGCTTTATCATGTTTTATGACAAGCACATTTCAAATGGGTCCCGCATATGTGAATGTTTCGATTATAATTAATTAATGATAAAACACAATTTGTATATGCATATCAGGCCATATTGTACATTTCGTACATAAATGCAAAGTTAATGCTATAAAGTGTCTCCTATGTCTCCTATGTCAATCAGTATATAATACCAATCATTCGAATTTTTATTTATTCGGTTGAATGAAAACGCTTATATTAGAATACCGCTTTGGGATTCGAGGCCACTACTACTGTCCTGAATGAATGCCACGTTTCAAAGTCGTGTAGTAATCCGTGATGCCGACTATAGAAGTATAAAAGATACACGTGAATATTGCATTTCATTTGATGTCCAAATGTTATGTTCCGTTATCATGAGAAAATGTTCATGAGTATACATACACAAATAGATGTTGTACATTATTTTTTAAATGATTAGCAAAACCCTTAGAAGTTAAAACTATCTTTGACAGTTTAACCCTGTCTTGCAATTCGGCCCCGATCATTCTTCGTTCGTGTATAAACCGAGGGTTACCGAAAAGATTCACTGCGCTGTGTTTGTGATCGACGCCGTAGCTGTAAGCGACATACCACCGAAATTGGTGGACAAGATGAGCAACATTCGGAGACTTGTGAATCAAAAAGGTTAAATATAAGTGTTCTAAACATGATTTGCCTATGATCCTAAAGCACTTTCCAGTTTGAGTATAAATTCCTTTACCGATTGCAATTAAACCCTTTTCCATCTTCATTTTAGTGTACGGCATTGCAATCGAGTACTTTTAGGTTACTGATAAATCAAAGTATCCTCCATTAACATCATTGCAGGGTGTCGCCATACGGGTTAATTTGTTGGTAGTTAGTTGGCATTCGTGATTTTTGTTACTTTAAAAACGTTCGATTTTTTCTTAAACATCTTACGTTTGATATTCATTATGATTTGTTTTGTGATTTGTGGTTGGTTTTGCTGGGTGTCAACATGTATTAGCGCAGAAAAAAACGTCAACAAACATGAGTATGTACAAAACCAATGAATATTGGTAAATGACGTAATACGATTTTAGAAACGCGATACTCAACGATTCCTTAACAAATAAACACAGTTTTATCAATTCAGAACTATTGGTTGATTGCACCCATTGTACATACTTAATAACATATATATTATCATAGCAATATTTTTTAAATGATGAAAAATACATACAAAATGAAATTCGTCCTTAATATCTGTGGAATTACAACAAAGACATTATCTTGCATGTCTAGCAATATAGTTTTCATTATATCTACCAGTCCTACTACATGGAGTGTGAATCTTACTCGTCAGAAATGAAATATGACATTTTTCGGACCTAAGTTGAGGTAAATTCCATATTCAAGATTTGACTTGAATGTTCTATAAATGTTTAACATCTTCTAGTGTACGGTATCACTTTTGTTTATAATAATCTATAATTCTGGACATAAGATTGGGTTTTAAATTGTTAATATTAATATCATGAAAACTGTTCAAGAAATAAGTTCAAATAACTGAACCCGTAATCATCCAATTATTTGTTGATGTTTTATTGCCCCATTATCTTATTTCGGCAGCCTCTGGCGTTATCTGAAACTCAAATATTGTATACAGTCTTGAGAATTATGTTATCAGAGGCTGCTATTTTAAACCGATATTGTACGATTCGTATATATCTCTGTATAAAGAGAAGATATCTTCCTTGCATCAACACATGCATTACATGTATTAGTTTTAACTTTAACAAGACTTCACGTGTATCTTTTCTAATTCCTTACATTTCGTAAACGAATTAGATTTCCCAACGAATGCATCATATAGCTGACAAAGAATTTATGGCTTTAAATCAAAATCTTGACATTTGCAAAACCATGCATTGAATGCTTTAAGAGCTTGGTCAATTAAATGCCCTTGATTTAAATCAAAACTACCGTACAATTAAATACAACACATGAATAGTTTAAATCATTAACATTTTCTTTAGCATGGTCATTGTATGTACACTTCATTTCGAAATCGTCCGCCCCTTTTTTGTAAAAATCATTGTCTTTGTCTTATCAGTATTAACTGTCATTTCTCAGGTATTACAAGATATATATAAATTATCGAAATGGTTCTGGATTTCTTCTGGTTAATTACCCACAATGGCCATGTCGTCTGAAAAACGTAATAAAATTAAAACAATGTAATCGAGTAGAAAACCTGAATCTAAAATATTTTGCAAAAAACAACTCACGATCAGTCGTGAATAATTCTGACAAACAGCTAACTAACGTAATGTCTCTATTATTATTAAAATCGGATTTGGAACATGTTTATGAAGGGGGATAATAGAACCTTCCGTCCATTTGTACGGAAAATAACCGGAATTTAGAATTTTGTTAAACAAATCACATAAATGAGATGACAGAGTGTCAATAAATTATATTAAATATTCATTTACAAGGTTGTCAATTCCAAAAGTCTAAATTGTTTTAGTGATTTTATGTGGGCTTTATTTCATGCACCGTTATTGGTTCATCTAATGCGAGATAAACATAATGAGGAAGATTTAAATCATAATAAAAAATAAAATTACTACATGACAAATAATAATGTGTGAGTTTTCTTCTCAATAACATTTAACATTTCCAATTATCTTTTTTTCTGCAAATTATGTTATATTGTTTTTTTCAATTTATATGAACTTCTCATACTTCACATTCGGAGAAAACAGCAGTGCTCTAGTTATGTTCTGTTAGAGCACTAAAGCATCATGTTGTTGTTTGTTATCTACGATTTTAGGAATTCCGCTAGCGGTTCTCCTCACCAAAGTCGACCTGGCATGTCAGGATGTCGCCAGATCAATCTCAAACGTGTTCACCAGCAAGAAAATTGAAGACGCTGTGAACAAAGCAGCCAACCTGTTTGGGTTGCCTAGAAACCATGTACTTCCGGTGAAAAACTACGAGAATGAGATGGAGCTGGATGACAGCATCAGCATTCTAGCATTGCTTGCACTGCGTCAGCTACTTTTTTTTGCAGAAGATTACTTGCAGGTTCTTCAGGGCAAACAGAAAGCATGCAATCTTTCCAACGAAAAGCCGGACAACCGAGATCAACTAGAAAAATGCAATGACAAGAAAGAATGATCCAGTGAAGTGCTTTGCTCGAACTGGTTCCGTTCAAATGCCATCAATGTGTACATCTGGGTATTGTAACAAGTAAATAAGATACTTTAATAATTTCGTTGTCAAAAAATATTTAAACGTTCATTTTGTATTGGTGACGGTGAAGTTATGTCACTAAAGTCAACGATATGTTACAATGAAATAACTTATTTGAGTTGTATTATGAATGTAAATAGTTGCCACAATCCATGACAACTTAATATTATTGATTAATTGTATCGATAATTATTGGTTTACACGGCGTTTTCTTTTTTTTTAAAGAAATAATTCGTGGTTTTTGCTATTAATGTTCTTATTATTTATGATTAACGCTACATATAGCTTCGCACATGCATGCATTTGTGTAAGTTTTGTAATGATAAACACGTTTACCGATTCGAAATACAGTGATGCAGAAATGAACATGAATACACATATGATACGACATATCATATATATGTTAAGGTCACCATTCCAATGCAGATCATTTTATTAAACAATAATGCATACCCCAACGTAGAAACCGAGGAAATTGTTTTTAAAGATTTTTCTTTTGTATATTGTTTTTTTAGAAGTGTTTATTTTCTGAACTTAAAATATCCGCTTCTTTGTTCTTAAAATGTATCGTTTGAAAATGCCATTTTGTCTCGTATTCTTAAGCTGAAGTTTTCTCTGCTCGTTTCTTTGTTTAACTTACTTAGGCAGGTGTCTAAAGATGTTTTCTATGTCTATATGAATATAATAAATGTATTGTTCTTATGATAATTAAGAAGTGTGTTTTTGAACAAAATGTGGTTTTATAAATTTGCTATTGTATATAACGTGTACCTCATTGATTGAATAAGATCAGTCAAAACAACATTTATTGTTCTTAGGAAGTGGGAAAAAACAGTGAGGCAAACCAAAACCAATATATTTATATTGGGACAATATATATATATATATATATTTATATATATATATATATATATATATATATATATATATATATATATATATATATATATATATATATATATATATATATGCAATAGTAGTGTGTTTATTCTATATATATATATATATATATATATATATATATATATATATATATATATATATATATATATATATATATATATATATAGAATAAACACACTACTATTGCATATATAGTTGCGTGCGGACAAGAACAATGAAGAGCCTCAAAGCCTGTGTAGTTATATTTTGCCAATAACACTGAAATAAATTCAAGCCTGTGTCGATACCTTTGGGCGATAACACCGAAACAAACAAATGCCTATATAGATACCTTCGGTCAATAACCGGGGGCGTAGCTAGCATTTTTTTTAGCTGTAGGCCCGGCTATGATATATAAAATGGAGGGGGCGGGGGTCCTCCCCCTGAAAATTTGTAAATCCTATAACGTCTGTGGTGAGATTTAAAGCATATATAGACAAATAATAAGATAAGAAAATATAAGACTTTGGTCTGTTTTTCTTTGATATTTTACTGATTTATTTCAATGTCAGAGAACTAAATTTTACTGTATTATCTTTATACCATATAACTAAATTTTAAAACAATATGGAACAGAGAAATAATTAAAAGTGTAACACTCCACTTATTCACAAGTCAAACCGTGAGCATTCTTTCCAATAATACTGTCTGCATGTCTATAACGGCACGTTTTTGTTCGGCATCAAGGGACCGAACCGACCCGGATACAGTCAATGGATCGGGTACGGGGGCAAGTGCTCCATTTTAATGTTCCGCGGCCAAAAACATCATTCGGAATGTTTCGTTAAAATCTAACGATACTCGATTAAAACTTACTGTAGTGTTGAAAGGGAGACAAGTAGATCTACATGTAGATCTACGTAAACTTGTAACAGCAAGTCACGTGAAAAGAAGCGAGCTAGAATCTATGCACATAGAAATAAGTAGAGTTGATAACTGGAAGATATGTCATTTGAACACGGACATAATCCATTGCCTGAGTATTATGTCAATATAAAATGCAGATTTCTAACACCTCATTCCCATCAGGGTCAATATTTTAATGCGTTTCATTATATTTCTTTCATGTTTTAAAAATAATTGTAGGCCCGGGCCACTGTGCCTTATAGCAGCTACGCCACTGATAACGCTGAATGAAACACAACAAAGTCTTTATTGTCATCTTGGGACATAAAAAGAACCAATTTTGCTTAATCCTACGGTTGCGCAAAGGTGTGTAATTACATGCAACAGGTGCCCAACCAAATAGCCCGAATACACACATTACATCCTCAAGAATGATAACGAGATAAATCTGTATATTTCCAAATCATAAACTCATATTCTTCATGCATAATAACTGTATAATGCAATTATTGTTTCTTCTTTATTAGGATATTTGCAAACTTCAATTTTACCATAGAAAAATCTTTTAAACATGCATGTTTATCCTGACTACCGCGATACAATTAGCAATTTACTGATTTATGTCCAGTGATTCTCAACTGTAAAATGTATCCTCTTTAGTATTATTATCAACAAATGGACAACTACGACGACAATTATCATTGAGATGGCTTGAATAAAACGTTGAAAAGGAACAATTCAAAATTACTACGATAACCAAATCGAAAGAACTGTTTACACATTCATAGCTTGTTTTGAGGTCCTGAAATGTACACAATACATTATTTAGACCATCATGTACGATTAAAGAATACAGTATACATGCATAATTTAGAGTAGCTGGTATACTTAGATGTGTGTCACAGTTATGAGGTATAAACTACATGTACGATTTGTAAACTTTCTCTACAATACATTTTGAAATCCACATACGAAATGAAATTATTGTGCAAATCACCATAAATATGTACAAACACAATTTAAATGCACGAAACTGTAGATTCTAATCAATATAACATAAGCACACGATACATGATTAAATCAGCTGTACGATTGTTCAAGAAATGTTATTCAATTTTCAGGAGAATATATTTATTTACCGTACACAATGTCCGGCATCTGTCGTGCGTCGCACGCATAGCAGCGTGCTGTGCACAGTGTGAGTCTTTAACTTTATCTAGATACAAGACTAGAGGCAAAAATCTACGTTCAATCCTGGTGAAACTGTGTCAGAATATATATCTGGACAATGACTAGACCAATTTCTAATCTGGCTTATGTGCATTCATTTACTAGGCCAGGAGGTCAAATCTTAGAACAACCTTTTAAGCAGTGCCACATTCATCACTAAATCTGGATGTAATACCATCAGAATCCTTATCTTTCCTATGTTTGAGCCGAGTTTTAATCTGACTCATAAACCTCCAAAACTAGATCATCCGTCCAAATCTTAGAAAAAACCTATTTACGACTCTAACGACCAAATTTATATCTCACCTTTCATGATTCTTTTATAAAGGACCACGTAATTGTATTTAATAAGAATCAAATACTGATCCAGCAGTTTATATTGGTAAGAATATGTAACTTCATATTTTATATATGCAAACGTCTAATCTGTGTCACGTTGGTGCAAACAAAACGTCACTAGGTGTAATCTTTGAAAAACATATAACTATTTGTTATTTTGGCCATAAACGTTTTTTGTTTTTATCAAGACGATGATTTTTTAGCATGCATTAATACATGATTTTAACATGTACAAGAACACTTTAAATTTTAAAATAAAACATGACCGAGTTAAAGAAAGTTTGTGTGCATAGATAATCTCCATTAATCTGGATATTAGGTCCTAATCATATGTCTTCATTTACAACCCAAATCAAATGAACATAAGAAAGGCTAAACAAACTGATATGGGAGACAAATACCCAAAATATTTATTTTATTTCAGAACGAAGCATATGTGTATCCGGGTAGCGAAACTGACTACCATAGATACCTTGGACACATATCTTAATATTTTAGCTAAATCATTGTTTTTTTTGTATTTGCACACATAATGAGCATAATTCCCATCAAATAATTTCAAAATGTTTGAAATAAGTTATCTTACATTGAATTGTGCCTTCGCACTTGACCTTTTTATGGATATTTGAGAAGGTTTCTAGCAAAACTATAATCACTGAGCGTTTGCCCGGAAGTATGGTGTATGATAGACGAGCACGTTAATTGTTTTTGAAATTTGTACTGTCATTTTTAATATTAAGCTGTCGATAAATGTTATGCCTTAATAATTTTGTAATATAACAAGAATTCGCAACCTTTTAACAATTAGTACAGACGTTGTTCATGTCTCGACTGTCTAGTCAAATGGAACAAATACTAAAACTTATTTTGAAATGGCCACTAACAAGTAAGACGGTGTGGAGGAAACTGATATTTTACCACGAATTGTGACCTCAATCTTTGAACGAGTGAGATGGAATTTGGATAAGACATATAAGCCGGAAATTAACAACGTTATTTGTTGTAAAATAATAACCCGTACTAAAACATGAATGACTGCGTCTACTCCAACCAAAAAAACTACTATACGATTATTGTATGTCCCCCTCCGTTGACATAAACAGGAATACAGTGCTGTGTATCGTGGTTGTCGATTGGTGGCATGAAAGCGTTACTACATCATTCTTTTGTTTATTGTATATACAAACAAATATAATTTCGAGCATTAGCTGCCAGTTTAAGAAGAACTTTCAACGTTAATGTTTGCTATCATCATAATCTAAATTGACTTGTAAAAAGCAGAACCAATATGATAAATAATTACTTTATTGCATTATATATGTATACTGTGCAAGAAAACAATATTGCGACGAACAAAATAACCATGTGTATGTTTCAGAATACATGTAGTTAACTTTCACACAAAACAAACTTTCATGAAAGATAACAGCATCAATACAGAACACAGGTATTTATTGTAAGTTTGTTACAGCAGCAATAGTTTTCAACAAAATCATAACAAATTTTCAACACCATTTTAATATAAAATTAAGATATGTTATTCATAGTATTATATATAAATATAACTATCTGGTATATTCATGAAATAAACAAGAGAAAGGAATTTGGATTGTCCCTAAATTGAAACTGTCGGTCTTGCGAAGATAACGATTTCGTCAGCTGTGTTTACTTATAAAGCACATCTTCAAACAATATTCTGTTTATTTTACACTTGTGTATCTGATAACGGCTCTAGCCCGTTATTCTCTCATTAAAGAAAATTTTAAATGCAAAGTCGAAATACCTTATCAGATATCCCCAAAATTATTCCAACGGCAACTGTGTTTGAAACATGAAGAACATCACAACTTTCAGTTAGGTCACACATGTGTTCGAGTGAGTATACAAGCACGTACATCAGCAAATATTAAAATCACAGTCGCCGTGGTGTAAGGGATATGGTGTCCGCCTAGCGACCGGGAAGTCATGGATTCGATCCCCACCGTGGGAGCGTTCTCTAGATTTCCCCAAAAGACACCAAGTACTGGTTCTAGGCCCAGAAAACGGATTCGAGAGCGTATATATAAGCATAAGGCTTTCGATGCAATCAAGCTAAATAGGTTTAAACTAAACTAAATGTTAAAATGAATGCTCATTTTTGCACGATGTTGCATTTTATAATGCTTATTTTACAGCTAATGTATGCTTAGTTGAAAGTCTAGTGGTTTCTTTTTTTATACAAACATTTAAAAAAGTATTTGATACACTGAAAACACATGTTTGTTCGTTTGTTTAACTAGTTTTGCAAAAGCTTATCATTTAAAATCCGTAGTTCTCTTTAAACCCGTTTGATTACATTTACCAACAAAAGTAGATGATTGCCTTTCCATCAATTGTAACAAAAATATGCGTTTTCATAACATTAAAAAGTAATTCAATCACATGCCATTAAATTTGTAAGATTGAAGATGTGTTTAGGCGAAATTGACCAGTGGACAGAAATAAATAAGCAAACAATACTGCATATGCGGGATAAATGCCTATAACAATGCATTTAATACAGTCATGCAAGAATAGTTCATTCCGCACTCGTTTAAGAAAATAACCAAGCACACTAATTTATAATGACGTTTGGTTAAATTACTCCAACCAAGAGCAACAATTCATAAGGAATAGTAAGCTTCCATTTATTTCGGGTAATTTAATCAATACAAAATTTATTTTGCCTTTTCAATACACTGTCTAACGTACAGATGCAATTGCCGTGGCAGTCACCTATTGATGTAAGTCATGGAAAACTGGTTGGCGGTCTGGTTGTTTTGTTGTTTCTACAATAAGAAATGTTGTTTTAAGTTTTAACTAGTATATAACTCTCATGAAGTTCATTTATCAAATACTTATGTGTGTGCTCGTGTTATGTTTTATGATGCAACACAGAAACATTTGGTCTCAAAAACTGTCGTCTATGAGAGCATATCATTTTGTTTTGCCACTATAAAGAAATTTGCATTCTATATTCAATGCATTTATCCAATGGCCATTAGTCATATGTACCACATGACCGTCCAATATATTTGGGTATCGGATCCAAAAAGTGTTTTTTTTCCATATTGCACAGTTGAGTACAAGTGCACAAAGCAATTGTTTTTTAACGAGAAAAGCCGTTACCGAGAAAATGTATCCGAATGTACAATAATCGATTCACACAGGCGCTTGTCTTAAAAATAGCATAGATGCAATAAGAGCATCTGTTAACTGGGAAGCGTTTAGGTTATGTTGTTTTTTGCAGCATTAAAATAATCAAAATGCTGAAGAAAGGAATATAGAATAAAAAGCTTAATATACTTTAAAAGTGTACAATTCGGGATATCTATACAATATATCTATCCGTATTGTACAGTGAAACGTCTTATAACATAGTAGAAAAATAACATAAAGCAGTAGAAAAATATTTTATGCGTATTTTATAATGACATTTAAAACGTGAAGCACATTGAAGAAAACTAAATTAGCGAAATGCTTCACCACTGCGTTAAAAGCACATTTGCATAGTTATTATTTCAGTGTATTGTTGAAAATTATGAGAGCAGCTGAGGTTCTTATGTATAATTTATGTATTCATCTGCGGCCATGCATATTAATTTTGCCTAAATGTGTAATACATACTTGAAAACGGCGACTTAAAAATATATAATTCTTAAATTAGCAGAAGCTGTTTTTAAACTAGACTGAGACATCATTTGCATAAACGTTTTTATAAAATATGACTTCGAGAGTGTTTACAGAGTTGTACAAATGCCATATAAGGACAACTTTCACGTATTATGGTTTTTCTACTGTAACGAACCTGTCCTGATATGCAAAAACCTGTGTTAAATGTTAACACAGTAACGTATATAGTGATCTAACGCATGTTTGTTTTTCTTCAAATTAGCATAGACAATCTGTTACACATACCCTTATTTAAAAATATCATTTGGACAATTATTATATTAAATTTCATACACATGTGGAAATAACTATAGCCTGTTCGGTATTCGCAAGGTAAATATTGACCATCTAACACCGAACACCAACAGACGAAAGGCGTTTCAAGAGCTGACCATGAGCTCGCAATACTCAGGTCCTCTATGGGCATACATTGAAGACATATGACGCCGACATCTTCGCTGTGGTTACAGTTGCTGTAGCCAACTGCTGGGTGGGTGCAATCCATGAGAGATTCCTCGCTGCCTCTGCAATCGAGGTCGTCGAGTAGAATCTCCTGGGTCAACTGGCCTGGACCAAAGAAGCCATCAGCTTTTGGGACAGCGCCGACTCTAGAATGTGATGCAACTATGCGTTGATACGAACACATTTTACTTAATGATAACTCCAATACTAGTCGAATGACGGCTAATGGAAAGACAATTTGTTTGAATTAAATAAAGACTGGCCTTACAAAGCGAACAGATTATCGCGTGAATATTTTTGAATAAGATATATAGTTTATCACGTTATTAATACCACCGTGTTCATTGAAAACGATGGAACTCCAACATGCAAGCAAACAAGTATGCATAAAGTAAATCGGTTTTATTGTGAAGCCTCTCTGTAGAATCATTACATGCATCAACCTTTAGTACTTCATGTTATTTTACGTTAATATGCTATATAATGACATATTCATTTTATTTCGCACAGGCATGAAATTGTGTTATGATACCGATAGCATATTATCTTACGTAAGTGTATTGTTACGCGCGTTAAAAATAACTTTTATAATTTTTATTTGCTGAATTGATTAATTGCTTTACAAAATTAAATGAAAAGTACAAAATTACAGCAACATTTACCTCTGATAACCGAGAAAACTGCAGACAACCGCTGCATCTGCCGGATCAAATAGGTCATTGCAGATGGTTCCCCATGTTACGCCACCATCCAGCGAAATTTCCACCCGACCTTCGTAAGGCGAACTTCCACCAACCAAGCGCAATACTTCTCCTTTAAACAATATTACTTAAATAGTTGACCATAAGCGTTTAATCCGTTCTAAATATGGTAAAAAGATGTATTCGTTTCTATTTGGATTCATAATTAACGACATAAATGAGGTAAATAAAGTTACTGAAAATGTTTATGTACTAGCAAAGATTGTCACAATAGTTACTAAGAATAACGCAAACATTAAACCTGTCGGTCTAGAGGTTTCAGAGAGCAATGTCTTTTAATACATTGAGCTACATATGTCTATTTTATCATTGTGACCCCAAGCACGTGACCAGTTTTCTCATTGGCCACTATTTACTCTATGTGCACGATTTGAACACATTTTGTGGACGTCAACAAATTGATGTTTATATTAATATTTCACCTCCAGGCTCAGTTATTCATAACAAAACGAATTTTATTAAGCTTTACCAGATCTTTTAATACAGCACACATTAATAAATCGAAACACTTATTAAATTAACCTTTCGATCTTTACGCTTGGGAAGTTTATATTACAGGGTCATAGTTTGATAAAACATTTGAGGTGGACTACACTTTGATGCTGTATTCGAATTATATCACCCGAGGAACTTTCATACAAAGTATTATACCCAAAATGTATTTGATAATCAATATTTATAGCATATCAAAGTTTAAAGCGGAGCATTTATTTTAGCAGCGAACCTAGGACGTTGGCAATTGAACATGGACAGCCTGACAGGATGACAGACGTCAATGGCGATCAAAGTTTACCCATCTTTATAAAGTACCGGGTGGGGTTCATATAATAATATTGTAAATTATTTTTAGCAAACAATAAAACTCCAGAAATCATGTCAGGAGAGAAGTTCGTGTTCTGATCCAATTAATTTATAACAGAACACCTAGCTGCCTACTGAGGGCATACCAGTAATACATACGTGTGTTGCAGACAACGCCAGCATCTTCAGAATGCGAACAGGACGCGGCTTTCGGTTTGCAATTCAACAGGGACGTTTCATCCCCGGCACAGTCATAATTAAGGATCGACGAATATGCAGAACCTGGTCCGTAATACGAACTAGTCCAGTAACCAGCAACGTCACTAAAATTCGTTCAAACACAGTGCCGTTGATTTACTTCGTTTTTTTTTAATGTATACATATCGATAAATATGTAAAATGATTAAACTTAAAGTGCATTTGAAAAATATTATTTACAAGATTGGAATTAATTATTATTCAATTAATTAATACAACCATTTACTTACAGCCGCACTGAGGTAAAATAAGAGCCAACATATCAATGCTTAAGTTATGTTGTCTGTAGCATAGAGTAATGCATGAAACCTCATATCAACATATTATTTTCAAAGAATCATTTGTTTACTACCTTCTGAAACCTAGCATTCTGCATACCACCCTGGCTTCATTATTACCAAAGTAGTCATCACATACAGTACTCCATGACATCCCGTGATCTCGGGAAATCTCGACTCTGCCTTCCAATTCGGTTGATCCATTCCCAACGAGGCGAACCTGCGCATGCAAGGCTGAAATGAATTAATTGAATTTGTTGTACTTAAAAATAGTTAAATTACAAGAAGTAATTTTTTTATTTATCAGGATTTATCGCTATTGTTTTAAAATGAACTGGTATTTGGTAAACATATGAAATGTATGCAATTTTAATCAGTGCATTAATTGCTGAACTTAGTGACTCGAATTTTGCAAAAGAACCACCATTCAAAATAATGAAAATTAAGAATTTGCTAAACCAATGTGGCCTCACATTCTTCTGATATTTAGGTTTAAGGGAAATTATTTTTTTGTCTAAATAATCCTTAATATATATTTCTCTAAAACAGCACATGTAAACACGGTCTTGTATGTTTAAGAAGATTTATAAAATCAACATTAGGGCTAAGATGGCCCTAGTCCGCTCTGCATAGTAATGTTTTTAGAGGAGAATGTTTTTCATAATAAGTCTATATAAACCAATTTACTTTTGATCTTATGGGAATGATTTGATTTAAATTAAATAATTATATGTGAGGAAAACAAAACCATTTTGTGTACACAGTATTACATCTATGGATCTTCTGCTTCAGGAACTAACATGTTACAGTGATCATCTTATAATGGCAATAGCTCAAGTGTGACACAGAGGCAACATGACGTTGAATGCGTTTTATTCCATATTCATGCATCGAACATATTTTGATAAGGACCAATATCTTTCGTCAAATGTCAAATATAAAAGCCCAGACCCTGGTCGTTGCATAGGAAAACGCATTTAAAACATTGGAAACAAAATTAATCAAACATTTAATAAAATGTATAAAAGTAACTATAATATACACAGGTCAATACAAATTAACAATCAAAAAGTATTATCGTTTTTCGCAGTCAATTTAGGTTTTGTGTGTACCTGATTGGCAAACAACTCCCACGTCTTCTTTGTGATAGCAGTCTGTTCTGTCAATGACATTGTGCCTGCATTCTAGGATTGTCTCCTCATTGCCGTCACAATCAAGATTGTCCAAATGGATCGGTTGAGAGTTTGACCCTGATCCAAAACTTACTGCCACGGCCCCATTCCTTGACAAATTGACATCGTCATAATACACATACTGCATAAAGTGAGTATTTATCCCCAATATTACGTATTGAAACATATATTATGACACACGTATATTTACAATAAAACAAGAAGTATAAACAACACCTTGTTAACGAGATTGTGATGTTGAAAAAAAGGTAAACAGTGTGGTAATAGACAGTACACTAGTATCTGCTGGTTAACAAGTTTTCTTGAAACGCAATCATATTGTATGAGTTATTTACTTTGCATGAATAAACAAGATAGATGTTCATATGAGTATAACTATAAATAATTGAAAACATGTGTTTATTTTAACTTAAAAATTAATACAAAATAACTCAAATTATAAGAGTGATGTGAGGCTATTAGGGATAATGATATAAAATTTAAAGTTATGTGACTTGAAAAACATCTTTTCTACCTTGAATATCCCAGCATTCCACAAATTACCCCAGCTTCTACCCAATCAAATCCGTCGTCACAAATCGTTCCCCATTCGTTATTTATGAAGACTTCCACCCTCCCTTGATCAGCGGAATTGGAATTAACCAGTCTTACCGGGCCCTCTGCAATGATTATCATTTTTTTTAAACTTAATTGTCAATTGATAACAATTTGGAATGTTGAAACGTTCGAAATGAAAAGCGAGAGGTTAATTGCAAGATGTTATACACGAGGTATGAGATAAACAGTATCTTGTTTGTTGATGGATAAACTAATAATATTACAATTTATATTTACAAGTGATTCTTTCATGACTTTACAACATATTTTCTTTTTTGCACGAGTATAATGTTATTTTATTGCGCTGTGTGTATGAGTGGGTTTTCGTTCTTCGTTGACGCCTTGTTTCATAACGAAATTGATACACTATGTCTAGAGAAATATCATGATAGATTATTGGAAAGAATGTTGATTTGAACTGTTCTTTCAATATAATTATTATGAAAATTTGGAAATTGCAAATGAAAACTTAGGAAATAACAAAACTGACGAATAATATCTTAAATTATAAGAGTAGTGTGTGGCTATAAGTATGAGATAAATAAAAATACACTATCTCAATAGAAATTTAATGATAGATTATTCAAAGCAAATTTAGAAATTGCAAATGGAACATTGTATTGGCAATCACACAACTAAAGGAAATATACCACGTCACAAACCTCGTGTACATATAACACCGGCGTCCTCTGAGTGACCACAATTGAGCTTGCCAAATGCTTCATGACCACATTCGGCGAACGTACTTTCGTGGCCGCCACAATTAATACCATATATTAGTTGTCCTTGCGTGGACACACCAGCACCAAAGAACGCATTCAGCGTAGCAGTACTGTTCACACTTAAAAAGTAAATTTATATATGTATCTAGTTTTTGCAATTAATTTTACCAATATGGTACATGCAGAAACTCATTATTTTAAGTAGTAGCAGTAGTAGTAGAAGAAGTTAAAGTAATAGTATTACTATTATTACTATTATTACTATTATTATTATTATTATTATTATTATTATTATTACTATTATTATTACTATTATTATTATTATTATTATTATTATTATTATTATTATTACTATTAATATAGTAATAGTAGAAGTAGTAGTAGTAGTAGAAGTAGTAGTAGTAGTAGTAGTAGTAGTAGTAGTAGTAGTAGTAGTAGTAGTAGTAGTAGTAGTAGTAGTAGTAGTAGTAGTAGTAGTAGTAGTAGTAGTAGTAGTAGTAGTAGTAGTAGTAGTAGTAGTAGTAGTAGTAATAGTAGTAGTAGTAGTAGTAGTAGTAGAAGTAGTAAAACTAGTAGTAGTAGTACAATACCAGTATGATGAATTTAGAAATAAATGTGCAAAATATATGTGATAATGTATTGCCTTTACAGGCCGATTGTCAAAAAATAGAGCTTAGTTCTGATTATTGTAAGACACAAACCTGGACAATCCAAGTGATTGGCAAACAACACTTGCTTCTTTAGAGTCAAAGTAGTTGTCACACACAGTCCCCCAAGTCGCTCCGTTGTCAATCGATACTTCCACCCGACCTTGGTATGTTATTCCTGAACCAGCAAGCCGAACCATCATTGCTACAATGAAACAAATAAAATATTTAAAATAAGAACATTCGATAAATGGAAAAACAACAACACTCTTTGAATGTTTTGATTAACAAACAAACAAGACGTCACGCATTAAACAATTTAGACAACATATGGCTATATATGTGTGAGAACATTCAGATAAACATATGGAATATTAATGAAATTATAGCTCTATAGGCATACAGATCAATCAGTCCCTACAGCACGGCATAAACATAGACGTCAATAATTACAACCGTTGAACAGTATATAGTCAAAGTTGTGAGAAATATTTTGACACAATCTTATTTCAACAGACATTATCTTTTATGAAGTACAAACAATGTTTCCTTTTTAGTAATGAAGAAATAGACGTCATACGTGTGTAATCAATCATTACGACATAAGCAAATTTATAAAGAAGCATACTTTTCATTCTTTATATTTAAATTATATTAGTATTTTGGGGCCTATATATTCTTGTTTAACTATAAACGGCTTGCATTGTATATCATTCAAGAGCCTTTGTCCGAAGTACTTACGAAACCCAACGCATGTCACGCCATTTGATGACAGATTGTAGCCGTCTGTACATAAGCATGATCGTATTATGGTGGTATCCGGCACAGGAACGCATATATGGTCACAACCACCGTTGTTATTTGCGCAACCATTACTCAAACCTAAAGCACAGGAACGCTTATATGGTCACAACCACCGTTGTTATTTGCGCAACCATTACTCAAACCTAAAGCACAGGAACGCATATATGGTCACAACCACCGTTGTAATTTGCGCAACCATTACTCAAACCTAAAGCACAGGAACGCATATATGGTCACAACCACCGTTGTTATTATTTGCGCAACCATTACTCAAACCTAAAGCACAGGAACGCATATATGGTCACAACCACCGTTGTTATTTGCGCAACCATTACTTAAACCTAAAGCACAGGAACGCATATATGGTCACAACCACCGTTGTTATTTGCGCAACCATTACTCAAACCTAAAGCACAGGAACGCATATATGGTCACAACCACCGTTGTTATTTGCGCAACCATTACTCAAACCTAAAGCACAGGAACGCATATATGGTCACAACCACCGTTGTTATTTGCGCAACCATTACTCAAACCTAAAGCACAGGAACGCATATATTGTCACAACCACCGTTGTTATTTGCGCAACCATTACTCAAACCTAAAACCCATTACGTTTCGATTTACAAACTTGCAGAATTTAATTAAACTTGAAAACGTTAAAAATTTTACATTCCACTCTGATATATACATTATTTTTTCAAAGTGTTATTAATGGAGGAGATCATTATAAGATTGATTAATTAATGCTTTTCGATTTGATAAAGAAATATAAGTGAATTAAAACTGATAATTTACTGTTCCAAACAGTTAAAATTTAAAGTGTAAATTATAATTTTCATTGTTTTAATATGAAATGACGTCGTGTTTTTTTACGAAATGACGTCATTATAAAACAATATAATCCCGCTTAACTCTTTAATAATGTATATAAACGGTTAAACAAGGATATAAAAAAACGAAAATGTATTATATTCGGTGGAAAATGGATTTTATTTCAATCGTGATTATAGAAAAATATGTTTTCTATGATTACTCGTGAATTAAAATCGATATACCCGAATCGAACAAATATACTCTATGTCTTCCGTTCTTATCCATTAACTTAACGCAAATGTTATCCAACGTTGTTTTCTCTTTTCATGTTTTCATGTGTGTTCATGAAATGAAATTTGTTTTAACCAAGACTGTCAAAGGAAATGTGCCTTGTGTAAAATTATCCACATTTTGTTTCAAGTCGTATAATAAAATTAATTAAAATTGTAAGCGTATACTTAATAAATTAATACAATTGTATAATGTAGAGTGTACCGTAAGCTATTCTTATAATGAGTTTAATTAAAATTTGAAGCGTATACTTAATACATTCACACAATTGTATAATATAGAGTGTCCCGTAAGCCATCTACATAGCTAAGCAAAATGCTCTTGATCAGGGATTACCACGTTTTAGTTAGAATATATTTCGGGTCCTACGAATACAGTTTTTAGGGATATTTAAATTGACGAAGCCATGTAGCAAGAAAAATCGATTTCAACTGAATACATTGTTCACAATCGTGTTTATAAGAATGGATGATGTACCATGTCTCTAAAAAACTAAATACAAGAACGAGTACTATGTACAATCGAAACGGAATATCCCTGTTGCTATATAACTCTGGATTGACACCAATTGCATATTAAATTTCTATTTTAGACACACTTTAGGAACTTGAAATGACCTTTAGGATGAACGCGTATTTATATCCATATAAGCTTCTACACAACGGAATGGCACCTAAAGTCATTTCATGCAAATACAGAATTTAATTTACTAGATTAGATTGACAGCCTACCTGATGTGCTGGCTATATCCTTACTCTTTTTAATATCAATCAATGAACCAATCCCATCCTTTCCGAAGAGATGGGGAGCACCTCCGCTCACTGGTACCGCCATGACAGACCTGTTATTGGCAAAATAAACCGCTTTTAAAATGTTATTTTGCATGATATTTAATAACAACGCTTGGTACATATTTTCATTAAGTATTTCTTTGTTAAAACTGGTACTGTATTCAGTATTTTGTAAATATTGTTTTCGACGCATAAAAAAGATAAAACATGCATTTAAAAATTTATTTTCATGGAATTATAACGTTTTGTCGAGACCAATAAACAACACTTATGAATGATAATTAATGGTGCACTTGTCACTTACGTATAAATAAATATATGACTCACGTAGACAACTGGTGTGACATAAAATCCTTTATCATTATTGTTTGTGAATACCACTTTATGACTTATTTCATTACTTTTATTTTAACTTTAAAAATAATAAGATTATATTTTTTTTAATCAAACTTATAAAACTCAATCTCGTTTTTTTTAAAATATTAATATAGCTTGTTATATATGGCTAATTTCTTGTAAATTGTTGGAATTACTTCGCATTGCTGTCAGTATAATAAAGCATGTTTCTGTCCACCTCCAGCGACACAAAGTTGGTTCCATTTATTTTCGTAACGTTCTGTCGTTGCGAGCCATCAATGTTTACCTTCTCTATTCTTTGGGTATTAGCATCGGCCCAGTAAATAAAATTGTCTGAAAATATTTAACATTACGGTATTGGATAATTTTTGTGAATCACACAACATAGAGTTTTATCGTTCCAAGGACACAACTTATGCCAAAACATTACTATAAAAAGCTTTTGTATATGTTGTAAATAGAAGAAGCAACATAGATGACATTGGGCAAAAGTGTATGTAAGCTTTCGAAAAGCTTACGTAAAACTGATGCTTGAAACAGACACTTGAACTAAAATCTGGCAAAAATTGTATATGGCAGCTTCAGTATGTTGTAAGTAATTGACACATGAATTTATATAACGAATGTGTATTCATAGGGATAAAAAACGGTGTTCATGCTCATGGCCCGTAAATTTTTATGTCACTATTTTGACAAAAATGTCTTTCTATGATGGACCTTCAAAGCTGTCTTACTATTTGTATCCAACGCAAGTCCATAGACATTTGAAAGACCGGCTAAAACAGTCTTCCTCTTTTTTCCATCGTAATCTGTCACTTCAATTTTACTATAATACCGGTCACTCCAATACAGTTTTCTGCAATTATAAATGTGTTTTGTGTGCCGGCATTTACTTTCCAACATACTGTATTATATATGAAAGGTGTTCTATATTATCAAAGGTGTTCTATATATTCAACGACAACGAAGATCGGTCCTACTTTATATTCAGTTTAGTGATACTTGTATCAGTGTTTGTTTTTAAACCATAAGTTCAAACCTAATTCCTTTAACTAATGTGTATAACAATGAAATTTATAATTTTAGCTTATTATTTCCATGCACAACTGAAATATAATGTATTATACAGTATAACGAAATGTGCAATAATTAAAGCTATTTTTCTTTTTTCCATATCATTTCATTTAATATTTGTACAACAAAACATGTGCATGTCCGTGTGAAAGCGGGTTTATAACAAAAGGCATTACGTAATTTTAAACAAGATCAAACCTCTGTCGGATGTCCAGCTCTATGTCAGTTGGATAGTTTATATCTGTGGCTATAATGGTTGACCTTTTCAATGTCGGCAGACTCACCACATCAATAGTATCCGTTCCATCGGAGCCAACAAAAAGAAGTCGAGATACCGGATCTATTGCCATTGCTGTGACGACAGAGGCTACAACAGTTACATCAGACAGTTTGTGCTAAGTAGATTCCGCTATGAATATAACCAGCTAAGCTTTGCGGCATCAATGCTTTTGTATACCAAGATTTTGACTCAGGACATCTTTAACAATTTCGCATGTTTTATTTCATGTTGTGTTGGTAATTATTGGCCTAGATATTATGACTCGAATAAGCTTCTGTCATACCAACATAGAATAATGACATTCCAAAAACATCATACAGATTTCCTCCCCTGAAAGATTTCTTTTCTGTCTGGAGTTTCATTATTGCTAAGCAAAGCCTGCAAATTATGAACATGGATTGTACGAGCCATATCAAGAATAGTTATGATTTTTTTGTTTCATGGGTTAGAGTTCATGAGAAAGTTTTCGTTGAGTAAATTAACAGCGAGTTTGTTTTCGAAGGTCTTAAACCATAGTTAGCATCACATGCACAAGTGTATTCTTACTATATGACAATCTTAATAGTTCCGTCGTGCTTAAGGAATCCACGGATGTCCTCACTAGTTTGTGTTCGTCATTGTCTGCCCAATAGATGTCTCTGTAGACAGGATCGTAATCGAAATGTTGTATTGAAGTATTGACGGACGTTGGCGACAGACTGATAGCCTTAAAATTTTGTGTGCGGATATCCATGAAGATGACCTGGTTACTGCTGTTGTCCATTATAAGCAATTCATCGTCATTTCCACTGCCTATCAAAGTTAAGAATGCAAAACTAGGTCAATGAAATCTAAGCTTCAGCTTGTTGATTGTTAAGTTTGATTTCCTATATGGTTTAAATAATACATTATTAAATCAGTACTACGGTTCCCACTCGTGTAATAAATGTTATAAAATTAAGAGTTCTTACTTGATGAGTTTGATCTAAGTTTTAAACACAGCTGTGTGTTACAAAATGTGGTTGAACAGCACTGATGGCAAATCATATCCTGACGTTTCTCTGCGGATCGTCCAACCAAATTTCCAGTAAGACGTGCAGCGCACACCTTTAGAAATAAATAAATCATCTTTCAATTCACGTTAATAAATTAAACTGTTTATTTAATTCTTAATGATACTTCGATCAAAACAAGAGCTTGCATTGGTCTGATATTCATTTTATATCATCCGATTTTTATCAATATTTTGTATAAAAACAATCTATCAAATGCAAAATCATGCATTGTGTAATATTTGATATAAATTTTACGACTACCAAAACTATAGATTCCTTTAGTTTAGTATGCTATTAAATCCAAAATAAATATCATTGACTTTTCGGTCGGTTTAGAACGAAATCTAATTATGCAACAAACGAAGCAACTTTTAGACTGCAAATTGAATCCATATTGTTACTAAATCCATGATATGTAATAGTAATGTTTTCAAATGACTGACTACAATTGCGCATTCAGTATTCGAAACTGACGACGAAGTCTGGTTACGCGACACATATTTCCAGACTGTAGACAACACAATATATAAGGTGATTTTATGTAAATGAAAAATTTTGTGAATGAAATCGTGTAGATTTGATATAACATTGAAATGCAAATGAAAAAATGTTTAGTTTTGTTTATTATTGATATATTACGATACTTGTTATTTGAACGACTGCTTTCCACAGACTTTAATCAGAATTTTAGTTCATATTTGATACGTGCTCTTACTTGTGCATCCCTACAGCCCATGTCATATACGATTCCGGATGGCGTTGATCTGCTTTGCTGGTAGCAAGACTAGGCGATGTAAAGTGAATACACCAGAAAATAAAAATATTTATTACATTATGTTCATTTAAAGATTTACAAGTAAACCAGATTCCGGTCGGGCAAAAATAACTTATGAGGAAGTCATGAAATCATGTCAACGATAATCCTTTCCTAATTCGGTGATGGTAATTACCCGTTGATGTCATAATTAGATGCACTTAGTACCAGTTTAGCCAGGATAAGTCTGAGTTGTTTAATTGACCGCATGAATATGCCTGAAATACTGTTGAAAAAGGCAAAAAATAAACAAAACACGAACCAAAAAAAATCAAACGTTTACCTGGCTTGCTAAACACGTGATGTTCGAACGGCAAAGTGTAGGATCCCTGACATGTTGGCAACTAAAGCAGTCTAAGCCAACTGTGGAAGCCAATTAAAATAATATGTCACGGAAGGTGCCGAAATATCTCTTAAGTATTGGTCTGATTCAAAAGTGTATTCGTTACTTTCCAAGTTTGGGTAAACGTACAAGTTTTCGTTATCTATTAAACAAACAGATACATCCATGATCGATATCGATATATAAATGTTCATTACAATCAATGCTATCATTTTATTAATGCTTTACACAAGAAAATTAACAGAAGAATATGACTCCATAAAACCAAAGACACTGTTAGGATTTTCGTACGCCGACGTTGTTTATCATTATGACAAAGTTAAACCGAATCCTTGTGTTACTTTTCATGTTATTAGCTGTACGATACATTGCTATCGGGATTGGGTAACTAACACTGAAAATATTAAGATAAATAACTCCCTAAATGATTTATAAATATTGTTTGGTGTAACACTTACCAAAGAATGATCTATGTAGATCTATCAAGTTTCATCTTAATATTATTAGTTGTAATGGAATAATATAGTGCTTAGCATGTTTATTTTCATAAGCGAACACACACTTATGATTCAGACAATTGTGTATACATTTATATACAACATGTATTATACAAACACCATAACAAAAAGCAAAAGAGAGATAAAGCTCATCTTGTAACAACGGACTTAAGACGTTGTGAAATTGGCTATGCTATTAAATTTAATGTTCATACATTTGAAAGCACACCTGTTGAACAAATTATGGGAATCAGAATAGGCATTCTATGTAAATATTTGTGTACGTAAGAAATACAAGTTACGAAAATAACTTTGAATTTATAATCAATCCAATTTAAACGTTGTATTGTGTTTTTTTTATTCGCTATACTTTTTTCACCATGCATTTCAATACACACTAATCGCTAAAGTATTATCTTACCAGTTATGTCGATAAACAGAAAAAGTACAGCGGGCGCCAACACTGAAAAAGACATAAAATAAATTTCACTTGTACCATGCTTTTGCCTAAACATCTTTTGAATTTAAGATTTTCAGATAAGCTTATAAATAATTGAGTCATCGGTTATGACCTTTATTTTACGATTGTAAAACAGAGGTGAATAAATAAAAAGATATAATAACGGTTTGAAATGTAAACCACTTTTTATTACTGGTATGATTTTACAATTTTATTTTTTTCATTTTTTATTATTTTTTCGTTAACATTCTTAATCGAAAGTTATAACGCCAAAGGAAATACTGGTTTCAAAAAATGTTTTGTAAACTTTACCACTGAATCGTTTACACAAAGATTAAGCAGACTGAATAGTTTTTATCCGGATTTCCTCGTCTTTGCAAAAAAAATAATCTTTATTTCAAACAACGATGACCAATGTTACCACCACTTCGTGTTTTGTTCAAATCAGAAACGTAAAATGGCATGTGATGTTGAAATGTGCATGTTTTGAGTGTTTTCATAGATCAGAGTATGTTCGTTGTTTTAATTTTATACATTCCTGACAAAATGTGTCGGTAGCAGCGGTATCTTTTGAGTTTTATTACCGTTTGTGTAAGCATTATCTTTCAATACTGCATGATATATTGTTTTGCATTATATATTGAGCCCATATTATCGTTGCGTGTTAGACTTTTTTTTAAATTCTTAGTCTCTATTATTTCCTACGTTTGTATAATCTTGTGACTGAATCCTTAGAGTTCTAAAACTGTTATGACAGTATGCGATGGTCGGTTAAACTTTTGATAACATGAAATACGTAAAGTGTGCGTATATATAAAAGTTATGACGTCGTTTATTTTACGCATTTCATTTCGATGATTTGTTTTGTATATGTCTGGTGTCCAAAATAGTGTAAACACTAGAAATTGCGCGGCAGCGGCCGCATGTTTGACCCAGGGGTCAGATCAAATTTTCAAATAGTGCACTGTCGCACATATGCTCATAGCTGCCATGTGTTAAATTGTCAAGGTTCTAGTGCTTATAGTGTAGGAGGAGATAGTGGCCAGGACGGATGAAAGGTAATTTTTGGTGGAAGTGGCCTATGTGGGCGCAGCCCTGGGGTGGGTAATATGAACATGGATGGTCGAGATAGACCGTGTTGTCATAAGAGATGTTCATGTTCATTTGAAGTCAATTGGTGAATAAATGAAGAAGTTATGTTAAAACAAAATTTTGGGTGGGCATGGTCTATGTGGGCGGGGCGCACCAGTTTTAGTAATGGGGCCATGCATAGTTGAGATTGACCGTATTGTTATAAGGAATTTTGGGTACGAAAGCAAATTTTGGTACTACAATTTTGGGTACGAAAAATAATGCCAAAAAATGTGGGTACGAAATAATGTGGGTACGAAAAAAAATTGGGGTACGAACAAATAATTGGGTACGAAAAATAAATTTGGGTAGGAAAAAAAGTTTGAGTACGCAAATTTTTTTGGGTACGAACGAATTTTGGTACGAAAAAAAAATCAGTACGAACAAAAATTGGGTACGAAACAAAATTTCGGTACGAAAAAAATATGGGTACGAAACAATTTTGGTAAGAAAAAAATTTGGGTACGAACAAAAATGTGGGTACGAAAACAAATTTGAATACAAAAATAAATGGTTACGAAAAAAATTTGTGTACGAAAAAAAAATGGGGGTACGGGGAAGTACTACCCGTTAACCTCTCGATATATTTGAAAGAGGACGGGAACCAAGCTGCCTTTACCTATATCAATGGCCCTGCGGGGTGGGAAAGTGGACATGGATGGTCGAGATAGACCGTGTTGTCATAAGAAATGTTCGGTGTTAATTTGAAGTCAGTTGGTGAATACATGAAGAAGTTATGTTAAAACACAATGTTGGGTGGGCGTGGTCTATTTGGGCTGGGCGCACCAGGGTTGGTAATGGGGGGGGGGGGGGCCATGCATAGTTGAGATCGCCCGTATTGTCATACAAAAATTGGATATGAACACAAATTTGGGTACTCAAATTTTGGGTACGAAAAAATTTCGCCCAAAAAATGTGGGTACGAAAAAAAATTGGGTACGAAAAAAATGGCAAGAACAAAATTTGGGTACGAAAAAAAATTTGGGTGCACAAAAAAATTGGGTACGAAAAAAATTTGGTACGAAACAAAATTTGGGTACGAAAAAAAATTGGGTTCGAAAAAAAAATTGTTTTCGAATAAAAATGTGGGATAGGAGAAAATTTGGGTTCGAAAAAAAATTGGGTATCCAAATTTTGGGTACGAAAAAATTATGCCCAAAAAATGTGGGAACGAAACAAAAATTGGGTACGAAAAAAAATTGGGTACGAAAAAAATGGCAAGAACAAAATTTGGGAACGAAAAAAAATTTGGGTGCACAAAAAAATTGGGTACGAAAATTTTTTTGTACGAAACAAAATTTGGGTACGAAAAAAAATTGGGTTCGAAAAAAAAATTGTGTTCGAATAAAAATGTGGGATAGGAAAAAAATGTGTCCGAAAAAAAATTGGGTACGAAAAAAAATGGGTACGAAAAAAAATTGGGTACGAAAAATTTTGGGTACGAAAGTAATTTGAGGGTACGGGGAAAAAGTACCCGTGAACCTCTCGATTAATTTGAAAGAGGACGGGAACCAAGCTGCCTTTATCTTTATCAATGGCGCTAGGGTGGAAAAGTGGACATGGATGGTCGAGATAGACTGTGGTGTCATAAGAGATGTTTAGTATTAATTTGAAGTCAATTGGTGAATTAATGAAGAAGTTATGTTAAAGCGAAATTTTGGTCTGCCACTATCTCCTCGGACACTATTCGCACTAGAACCTTAAAACTTACATACATTGTAGCTATGAGCATATGTGCGACGGTGCACTTTTTGGAATTTTGATCTGACCCCTGGGTCAATAGTTATTATCATGTGAGTCGCATTTTGTAAGTAAAATGAGTGAAAATGTCCTCAATTTACCCCATTTTACCCCTATAACTTTTGACCCAGGGGCTGATAGCTGTATTTAACTCATTTAATCATGACTTGTAGTATTTCTACTGCTCATGTAAATAGTAAGAAAATTTAAATTAAATGGAATGTTCGTGTTTTTTTTTGTTATTGCGATGCTATGTTGCGAATGGTTATTGACATTTATTTTGTTTTGTAAGTATTAAGGATGAATTATTTACTTCAGCATGTTTTTAAACTATTTAAAATTCTCATTACTTTGCATTGACCGTTCCAATGCGATGATGCCATATATATTCATGTTTAATGTTGTTTTATTAAGTTTGGCATAAATAATTGATTAATAGTCTTTAAAAGTAGCGGATAATAACAATACTTCACCTTCCGATAATAGAATTGTAATATTCCTATATATGATATTAGCACAATGTAACTGTACATTCAATATTTATAAGTTTAAATGCATTCAAGTATATATATCAACATTATTTAGTTCATCTATTAGCATATACTGCACGTTTACGTCCACACGTGTTGTTACATTTAGGTTGTATACTACAAAACGAGCGTCAATAATACCTCTCATATTTGCCAATTAGCCAATTTGCGAAATCCAACTGAGCAAAAATAGTGTTCGACATGCGATTTTATCATGTCTTTATACAATGTGTCAATTCTCATACAACTGCAAGATAAGATTGTAATTGAGACGTCTATGTTGCCGGACGGTTGGTGATGCATTAATTGACATTATGTTACATTTGATATATCTTATTGCAAACGCATGAGTTAATATATGTTATAGTGTTTGCTAAAATGTAGCAGGACTTGCATAAATACTTTTGGAATACATGTACTGTTCAGCTTTAATTTCATATGATATGTTTACTTATAAATATTGTATAAATCCATTAATAGAATTGTTCTCGATTGACAAATTGGTTTAGTACTACATTATCTCTGTATATAGTTCATCTGGTTATCTGCCGTCGCTATTTTTAGCTAAGCAAATGGTGCATACACTTGGAGACTTTTCTTACGCAACACGTATTCAAACCAATATAGCTCCCTTATTTTAGAACCGATTTTGTTGCAATTTGGACTCAGACTAATTCAGCACATATCTAATACTTCATGTACAATTGGTCGACATTAAAATATCAAACATAACAAATTAAAAAATTCACTGAAAAAGTTAAATTCTCAAATTCGTACATCGTAAAATAATAAGTGAAAAACTAAACACATTAACTTACACGTAATTATGACCGACCGGCTTGCAACACAGCACTCATGAAAATTGATACGATCCATATTGTTTTTCTAATTAATGTTATGTTTTCCTGGTGTAAAATCCCACCTTGAATGATGAAATTGAAATTTAATTGGAATTATAAAGCGTTGTAATACACTTGTTGACTTTTCGAACGCAGCGTTATTCCAACTTAAATATCTCAGTTATGAGTAAATATTTTGATTTAAAATTGTACATGTGGTCATTTGACTACAGTTTGTGCAAGCAAACGATAACATCATTCATCCGTGACGATCGAATGCTTCAGGAGATGAAGAAGGTAGCTTGCAACTTGCCGATTGCGATTTGGCGCTCCTGACATTGTTTACGAGACATATTAAATTTTTAATTAATTTTATGTTTTCCTGATTATTGTGATAATTATGACGCGCTATCGCAACAATCGTTCACGGAGCTAAAACAAGTCCCGTTAAACTACAATAATTTTACCGGAGAATGCCCCATCAATAATACGCAATCAAATCTCGAGGAAACCGCAATGGATTATGAAACGGACAACGAGCCACCAATGACAGTATGTAACCATGAATACTATACACTTCTCGACAACGTCCTTTCAAATCTCCCAAAAACGCTCTACATTGGCAAATTATTGCAACTGTGTGACTAAAAAGATGATGATATATGTACATATAGGAACATGCTATACAAACGTGCACAAACATTGCCACTCTGTCCTGCCGGATCACTCATGCAAAGACGAACAACCGATCAAGAGAAAAGCCATACAAAATATGCAAACGAATGTTATGCTCTCCAACAATTCATCGAAAACAATGACCCAAAAATGCTGAACGACACACTGAAAAAAACGCAAACGCAACTTAGTAAAATGAGTACATGTACGACCGACACGGCTCAAATGCATATGCAAACGGAAATAGCGTCGCTACAATCTAAGCACACTATTTTGCAACAAACAATCGTGGAAAATGAAACAAATGCGACTTAAGGACCTTGAGCTCACAAATCAATTATCATTAGAATTGATTGAAATGAAGCAGTACTGCCGAAATCTCGCCGAAGCATCCAACCGTACAACGACTTATCACGTGAACATAATACAAACGTTGAAAAATGAAATGGCTACACTTCGACAAGAAATAGAGCAACATACACGTTCATTCAATAAGAAGCCAACCATATCCCCGACGTTGTCAAAAACAGAAGGAACCACTCATTCTGATATCGCAGAACGAAACATTTCCTGTCCAGTACAAATACCACTCGAAAGCGACCACACGCAAGCTAACAAGCAAAAGCAAACTTACGCAGATATGGTGAAATTATCACCGCCGAAGGGACATGCTATACCTGTGATTGTCAGTAGACAATATAACCAATACACCACATTATGTGTACAAGATACAACAGATGAAAATGTTTTACCTTATCAAACGAATATTGTGACAAAACCAAAGGTATCGAACAATTTTCCACTCGCAGTCGACAATAACAATATGCATAGTGAACACAGCTCAAAACCATACACACGTGGCGCCAATAAAGAAAACCTGGAAAACCGATATTCCAAAGTGTTCGCCCAATCCACGCACGCCGTTACTACATTGGTGGCATCTCAGAAAATTCGATCTACGCTGGCATAAAAGCTTTCCTGACTGAAAAAGGAGTTGAACCCGAGAAACTCAAATTAATAAACACTAACCGCGGAACTTCAGCTGCTAAAATATCATTCTATCATAACGATTGGCAACGAATAGAGAAAAAAGACTTCTGGCCGAAAAACATTTATTGTAGACGCTGGTACTCAGAACAAAAATGGAACGCATTACTCCATACGGAAACCAAAATGCAGAATAGTGCATATGACGCAAACATTCAATTGCCTCCACCGATACCCAAACAATGTCTGTAATACAATCGACAACTCATTCATGCAATGTTCTCACATGGAACGTCCGCGGCATCATATCGGCAGGCAGCCTCAGCCACCTCCTTGATAAACACAGTGTAGATATTGCAATCGTGACTGAACACAAGCTGATGAAAAAATCTCAACACTTCCTTGAAACAATTCATGCAAACTACACGGCACACTCCATCTGCGAAACGGAAGTGACCCCACTATCTAGATGCGGCAAAGGGGGAATCGGAATATTATTTAAAAATACATTGTCCTTCTCCACCAAAACCATCAGCTTAACTGAACACAAAAATATATGCGGAGTGAAAATATGTACTGAAAAATCATTACCAATCTTTGTGTTTGCAGTATATATGCCGCCTGTGAATTACGAAATTGAAGAGTATATTGAATACATAGATTGTTTGCAAGGACTCGTAAATCGGTTTTCCAACGAAGGTATCATTCTCATATGCGGTGACATGAATGCCGATATCACGAGTGATAATGCGATAGGTACGGATCAACGTTCCACACGATTACGAGAATTTCTGATCAAAAACAAATTAACGGCTTTAAAAACAATGAGCAAACGCGACTTTACATTTAAACCAACGCAGAAAACACTGGACTATGTGATAATTGGTGATTGGCAAACTGATATCATAAACTACAATAACATAGTAACCGAAGACTGTTGCTCAGTGTCGGACCACTTCCCTATAAAAACTGTGCTGAAAATACCTGTCACAAACTTTGACATTAAAAGTGATGATGTAATTGCATGGAATAAATGTACCCGTTTGAATTTAAACAACTATGAAGAACTATTAAAAGCATATCTCTCGTGCATTAATACATCCCAGCTACAACCACATTCGACAGACATTGAAAATCTGTACGAGCATATAGTCAAATGTATGAAAAGTGCATCTCAAGCTTTGCCAAAAAGCAAATTTAACAAAAACGCTCAACCGTATTGGAATAGCTCTGTAAAGGAAGCCCACAATGAACAACGCCGAGCGAGAAAACATTGGATCGAAAATGGAAAGTTACCCGGCAGAAACAATCCGTACTTTTAACAATACAAGGATTCAAAACGAAAATTTATTAATTTACAAAAGAAAGCCATAGCCGATACAAATGAACTGTTCTACAGTGAACTAAACACGGCTGCCGATAGCATGGACATGCGTACTTTTTGGAGAATGGTTCGCTTGAAACAAAATAAAACAAAAGAGACTATAAATGAAATAGAAAGCGGCAGTGGTACCCTACGAAACCCAAATGACATTACAAGTACCTTCAGTTCATATTATGAAGACGTGTTTACTCCTAAATACTCAAACGTTCATAATACCTATCTTCATGCTGAATTGGACAATAAAATACAAATATTCTTGCAATCAAATGACATTTCGAAAGATAAGTGCCTAGCCAAGGACGTTTCAATTAATGAAATTGCGGAAATAGTGAAAACGCTTAAATTGAAAAAAGCACCTGGACACGACAAACTAGTTAGCGAGCACCTAATACATGGCGGGGATTGTCTGCTCCATTACATCAAAACACTGTTCACTCTGATGTTACAAGCGACGTATGTTCCATCTGGATGCAAGATTGGAATAATCATCCCAATTCTCAAGGAAGGGAAACCGAAAACTAAAAGCAGCAGCTATCGCCCTATCACACTACTTCCGGTTTTATACAAACTCTTTGAAAAACTTCTCCATTCAAGAATAAGCAAGTGGTGCATCGACAATGAGAAAACATTTCCGAACCTTCAACAGAACGCCTACCAAAAAGAACTGGGTTCGATCACCGTGTCGTTCAACTTACAGGAATGTATATATTCCAATATGGAATACGACTCCTCCTCGCACGTGGCACTGCTGGGCACTTCCGGTGCATTTGACAACGTCCTTCACAACGCATTATTTTTAAAACTACTAGAATTTGGAATAAAAGGAACAACGCTGCGGACGTTAATATATTGCTACACGGACATAAAAAGCGCAGTTTGCGTTAACGGGGTACTTTCAATGCCATTTTCGGTGCGACAGGGAATCAGACAAGGCGGGGTCTTATCAACTTGGCTGTACCTCCTATTTATAGACAAGCTTTTGTGTGATCTGGAGTCATCTGGATATGGAACCACCGTTGGCCACCTACAAACCGGAAATCCAACCCTAGCAGACGATCTCACGCTCATTTCAAGCAGTGCTAAATCATTGCAGCGCCAGCTAAATATTGTAACGAGATATGCGAACACATGGGGATATAGACTTAATGAAGACAAATGCATGTATATGGTCTGTGGAAAGAGTAGAGTCTTGCCACAGACTACAGTTAAAATCTACAATAAAATACTGCTCCCCGCAGAATCAACAAAACACGTAGGAATAAAGCTTCACAGATCGCTGAAGTCGTCACACGCAGTTGACGAACGAATACGGAAAGGTCGATCATCGGTGTATTTCCTAATGACAATAAAGGAAAGCAGATTCGACATTAATCCGCTAAAAATGGCCAACATCGTGGATAAGGTATCCATCCCCACAGCACTGTACGGTTCGGAACTCTGGGCATCACTGACGAACTATGATGTCCTTACACTAGAAAGGTTTCTGAGATTTGCAGCAAAAATGTGTCAAAATTTGCCAACGCGCACAAGAACTGACATGTCATTAAGCTTAATCGGTTGGCTACCAATAATTGCAAAAATTGACTCAAGAAAACTGATGTTCTTCCATAAACTTTGTTGTATGAACAGTAAATATCTCACAAAACAACTATTTGAGTACCGACTTGCGCTTTTTAATATCCGGGGCAAATCATCACAGCAAGGGTTTATACCAGACATTTACTCAGTAATGGAAAAGTATAGCCTTTTGAACCATTATTCAGTTTATCGCGATTCCAGTATTATCCCTCCTAAACTGATGTGGAAACGTATTGTAAACAATGCGATCCGCAACTATCACACGGAGCTGTGGACAGTGCGCGTCACAGGGAACCCAGAATTTGCGCGATTTAGTGTCGTCCATCCTCACATCAGGGCCACCCGCATCTGGAACGCGGCGAGGACACCTCGCGAAACATCGGAAGCCTCGGCAGCTGTGCGTGTCCTAGTAAACACGCGGGAACAGCCTTCCGAAAACAATTGCAGACACTGTGGTCACATAACCCTAGACAGCGACACTCATGCCATCGCCTCGTGTCAAAGATTAATAGACTATAGACTGACAATCCTAACGAGCGTGTAACATTCTACCCAATACAAACTCATATGATATGGTGACACTGTTGCTATCAGCGGCAAACACCCTCGATGACGAGACAACCAGGAGTATATGTAACTTCATTCATATGTGTGTTACGTAAAATTAACTGTAATGTGCTTTAAAACAAACAGACGTCTTGTGGATCTCTTTATATATAATATTCATATGTAAATTATGGTTTATGTAAATAGTACTTGATTCTATATTCATATATGTGAATGTATATTTGTTGCTTGTTTATATTGCATGTCTCAAAATCACTGAGAAGTGGAAATAAAGAGTATATATATGTGCAATTTTAAATCAAAATCTTAATTCATTACTGAGATATATGTTTGAAAAGTGTTGCGTTAGAAAAGACTCCAAGTGTTTAGCCTGCAAAAAAGCACATTTTCAAGTTTTTATTAGCAACACATTACAACGCCAAAGAAGAATAAACTGCAATTATGTTAATAATGTATCTATTCACAATATTAAAGTTACAGTTTTGTTTAACAAATATGAACAGACTCATGTCATTGAATATATATTATACGATCATGAAGTTTTAGCTGCACTACAAGTATTTGCAAATAATATTACAATTATAGTTTGCTCAAGTAGTTGTACATGTTTTTCATTTAATAGTTGTCTTTACTTTGGGAAAATGTTTCTGAACGCGTTTGATATAACCGTATTTTTGTTATTAACATGTTTCAGTAATCCCGATTCAGCATGAATACCAGTATACGAGTAGGAAACTAACGTTTATTCATATCTCATGGGAAATATGTTCTTATGTTTGGGTAGTCCACATGAACAGTAAAGTTTGTATTTCTTGTGATTTGTTTCTCTTTTCCTAGAGTATATTGCAAAGACAAATGTAACTGGTTAGATATATAATAAATATATGAATGCTCCATATACCTATACACAATTTATGAGTTTTCATACATTTAACCTGGATCAACAAACCACTATTTGCCCAAAACCAAAATTAAAATGTTATGTCATCATTTTTATTATAACAATTTTGTTATAAAACTGACAATAAATAAATAAACTAGCATATAGATATTATTGTTCGCATGTACCATGTATTGCATGTTATTATTCCCCAGGTAGAATATTAGATATTTATTGTATTTAGTATAGGATACAAGAAGTCATGAAATTGTTCATGATTGTTCACTTGATCTTTTTCATGTTGTTAACAAATGGAATAATAGGGATGTGGGAGGCCGCTGTTTCGTATTTGTATTTTACAAAGAAAATTGTAATAACACATTTTTATAAAAATATAACCACGAATGCAACACAGTCAAATATTTATTAACGTTGTTTAATTTTTACGGTGTGATATCATAAATGGACGCATGCTTATCAAAAGTACTATTAACAAACGAAATTAGATTGGCTTATGTTATTACGCCTGATTTTACGGCATAGTGCATGGAATCTGCAGAACCAAAACGGGATGCCCTGGTTTGGGTATAAAGTGAAACAAATCGAGGATTGCTGACTGTACATCACATTCTACAAATATATTGCAAAGTAAATTCGTCTCACGATCGCCGCAATACTATCGGTGCACATGATTTAAACAGACTTATCAAGAACCACATGGAGATTATTTCAAAGATTTAACTGAGAATTGAAATGCTAGATTTCATAGATTGCGCATTACTACTCAAACGTTCTTGTGTGCGTGTTAAGTATGTAAAGAACGACAATTCTTATTCGCTAATTTAATAGTTACTGATTTATATATTAAACAAAAATTAAACAGGTTTATAATGTATTATATGATTATAACTTGTTATTGAGATTCAAACGAAATTGTTATAATTATAAAATCTAGAATAAAAATTGACAAGTGACAATCAAAACATCGGCGTCGCATGTTTCGCAAAGCTGAGTAATGCGTGGGCAATAGGCGTCCACTTATTGTCATGCACAAATATTGCACCTATGCCCCGTCACGGTGTTCCTAAAGCGGTATTATGAAAACACGATAAGGATCTATGTGATGTCAGCTGTGAACCTGTAAGACGCTTTTTCCTGATTTGTCTCAACGTGACTATGTTCTGCATTGGAATAAGCGATAATGATCAGACACATCTTAGATAGAGACACCATTAGAGGATTCGTCATGTATGAGAAGGTAATATGAAACACAACTTATAAATAAACGGTTATTTTATTATTTGGTCTTGCATAAACAGTGCCGTGTATGGGCGCCCATCGGGTCTCTTATATAAATACATTATTTGTCGAATTTGGGTAGACATTGTATCACAACAATTATACTTTTTAATGTTGCTGTGGCGTAATGGATATGTAGTCAGCCAAACGACCAGGTTTGCCCCCTCATATTGGACCTAACACAATACATCAATTTCTTTTTCTACCCCATATGCAAACTCGATAATGACTAATGAAGTATTAGGCTTTAGAGGAATGTAAGGTTTATTTAATAGTTTTAACCTAAACGTGCATGTTATGGATCATTCTTGATAAAAAAAATGTTCCTAATATATATCCTGATATCAAGATATAGTGTAAATAAGATGAAGAGAGGATACAAGTGATTTATACATTTTAATCATAGAAAAAAAACTTAAAATTATTTGTTCATTCTATGAGGTACATGTGTAAATCAATCTTCGTAAAAATTGTAAAGAGTATATGTTTCTACTGGTAATATGAACACCAAATTATAAACTGGTTTTCGGCATTTTAAAGCAAGGTCATGGGGGAAAATGTACGATTTTTTTTGTATCACTTTCACTCAGGTAAGCAATTAAGGGGACAAATGCTCACTATTAAAACAAGTATTTGTTATAATGTTGACTTGACATCACATCCCACTTTTAATCATACTATAAGTCAAACATTGCATGATGCACTGATTCGCTTTTGTCAATCAAATTTAAACATTTTGTTAACGTGCTTCCTGTTGTTATGTAGACAAGATGTGTTAGGTCGAATATATGGCGTCTGCTTCTCTTTCAATTGTCTGTCAATATAACTTCTTTTTAGGCATCAGGCGATAGGCATCAGCTCCGTAAAACTCCATATTTGGCACCCGCCCCCGTGTTTTGTTCTCTTTGTTTTGTTTTGCATCCATCATAATGTATTCCCTGTATTTCTTGTTAAATTTTAATCGTCATAGCTGCTTTCTCTTTAGATTATTTAGGCATCCAGTGATATGTTTTTTAGCATTGAACTCAGTCTAATGTATCAATATTCTCCACTTTAAAAGAGCACATAGTACCTATTTATGCGCTTAGCTGCCTGAAACGCAATATGCGGTAATAGATTATCGACTGATACGAGATATCATGACATGCAAGCGAATATTGAAGCCACATTCCAGTCATGTATGGTCCCACATCTGCGTCACGAAAAATTCTCAGGTAACTTTACAGTCGCAAAATGTGAAGATCACCGCCCAATCGGTTACAAGCATGCTTTTGCAGGGCGGGGTTAACTGGCGACTATTATGTTTGATTGACGTCGGTAAACCGGTAGATAGTACATTAAAGACGATGTCGGACATCATCATGAAACCTGTTTACTGTAAACAATTAGTGTACATATACTGTTAATAATCATTACTTATGAATATGCAAATGGTGAGCAATGCATTTCTTATGGCGTCAATTTTGAAAACAATTACCTTACCAATTATACGCGGTAGAATTTAATTCCAGTATATGTATTTTTCCTCATGTCCATTTATAGAACTGATTTATACAGTATTTCTTCAACCACCTGATATTATTTGCCGCTATAAGTCCCTTTTTACACATCTTCAGCGTAAATCATTCAATATCCATGTACGCCGTGTAAAACCGTTTTTTAAGTGAGAACTCGAATTTTCTTCTGTCGTCTGTCAAGTTCCACGCATTAAAGCGTGCGTATTGCGAAATAATATGTGCTGTAACTTAATAAAGACGCGAAAATCAGTACATTATTATTTTATGATGAAACAAATCGGAATTAATGAATACTATTGGAAAGTAATGGACCATGAAGACGTTCGTAACAATACGTCAAATTACGACTTATATATTGCAGAAAATGTGTTCTCCGGGAACACTATTCAGGCGCATTATATCATTAGTGGTAGGGGACTTGTATTTAATAAAATACAAATACATGAGGCACTGCCATTCGCATGCCCACTTTCGATAACGGGGCTGCACATTAGTAAATATATCTATTATATTAGACTTCAGTTGGAGTCCACATGAAATCAACGTTCTAGATATTGAAAAAATACGGCGTCCGGAAGGGGGTATTTTTCATTATGAAAGTGACCAGCTTTCTTGTTAAATTGCTCATTTCTTTGTATAAGTTTGTGCTTTGTGCTGTTCCTGAATTTTTGGGCACGTGCCACTCTTTTGATGCTTGTGCAACATGTACAACATGGTAAATATTTACATCGAATCTCGACTTTTTAAAACTTTTATTTATATTCACTGAAACGCCATCATAGTAGATAATATAAAGCCGCGAATGACAATACATATTTATCGTAAAGACTTATGTGGTAAATGATCTTGAAGATAGATAACACAACTATAGACATGTATATTTAACGATACGGTATGACACTATTTGTTCTTACTCATGTTCAAATGTTCAAATATTTCCTTTTGCCTATTACATTTTTCGATCAGTCGTTTATACAAGGTTCAGGAAAAACAAGAAAAACAAGATAAGAGAAGTAGGACTTGAGTAAATTTAAACTATTGATTATTGAAAATAAGAACGTGCAAACGATAAATACAGACTTGTTATACAAATTATTAATTTCATAAGGCTTTGCAACTTCCGAATTTAGTCGAGAGCTACCACTTGAACTTAAATGATAAAATATAAAAAGTTCGATTGATTTAGGTGCCGAATCCAGCCAGACAATCCGTTTCGTACTCTAAATTCTATGAACGTTTATAAATGTTGAAAGGATAAATCTACATTTGAATTCATCAGGTAAATACTTTTTTTTTGTTTCAGATATAAATTTAATATATTTGTCAGTTTTTAAGATATATCTAAAGATCCTCGATAAAGGAAAAGATGCAGTTGATACTGTTTTAGTTTCGTTTCGTTGTTTCTCAAAATAACTGACAGTTGTGTTTCTTTTGTTCTAGTAGTAGTAGTAGTAGTAGTAGTAGTAGTAGTAAGTAGTAGTAGTAGTAGTAGTAGTAGTAGTAGTAGTAGTAGTAGTAGTAGAAGTAGTAGTAGTAGTAGTAGTAGTAGTAGTAGTACTACTACTAGTAGTAGTAGTAATAGTGGTAGTAGTAGTAGTAGTACTAGTAATAGTAGTAGTAGTAGTAGTAGTAGTAGTAGTAGTAGAAGTAGTAGTAGTAGTAGTAGTAGCAGTAGTAGTAGTAGTAGTAGTAGTAGTAGTAGTAGTAGTAGCAGTAGTAGTAGTAGTAGTAGTAGTAGTAGTAGTAGTAGTAGTAGAAGTAGTAGTAGTAGTAGTAGTAGTAGTAGTAGTAGTAGTAGTAGTAGTACTAGTAGTAGTAGTAGTAGTAGTAGTAGTAGTAGTGGTAGTAGTAGTAGTAGTAGTAGTAGTAGTAGTAATTGTAGTAGTAGTACTAGAAGTAGTAGTAAAAGAAGAAGAAGTTGTAGCAGCAGTAGTAGTAGTAGTAGTAGTAGTAGTAGTAGTAGTAGTAGTAGTAGTAGTAGTAGTAGTAGTAGTAGTAGTAGTAGTAGTAGTAGTAGTAGTACAAATAGAATAAGTAGTTGTAGAAGTAGTAGTAGTAGTAGTAGTAGTAGTAGTAGTAGTAGTAGTAGTAGAAGTGTTAGTAGTAGTAGTAGTACAAGTAGTAGTAGTAGAAAAAGTAGTAGTAGTAGCAGCAGCAACAGCAGCAGTAGCAAAAGTAGTAGTAGTAGTAGTAGTAGTAGTAGTAGTAGTAGTAGTAGTAGTAGTAGTAGTAGTAGTAGTAGTAGTAGTAGTAGTAGTAGTAGTAGTAGTAGTAGTAGTAGTAGTAGTAGAAGTAGTAGTAGTAGTAGTAGTAGTAGTAGTAGTATTAGTAGTAGTAGTAGTAGAAGTTGTAGTAGTTGTAGTTGTAGTAGTAGTGTAATTAAAACACACTTTGTAATTCGTTATATTAATTTTCCTAATTATATATGTATAAACGTGTAAGAAATGTTATATATGTTAATAAATCGCGTATAATATTCATGCGGGGCATTATGAAAGATCCTTTACATAATATATATGTATTATGTAACTGGTTTAACATTTGAATAGTTGCGTGTAACCCTGTATTGAGTATATATTAAGCAAGCACAGCGTTTATCAAGATTTGCGGAAAAGAAGGCGTACATTATTGGTCGCAGTAGTAATTCTTTAATTTTATTCAGTTTCCATTAAGGTATGTTGTATTTTAACTATGTCAATGTTTTATTAGGATGTTAGGCTAGAAGGCAATTTAGAAGTGTCTTTGTCAGTATGACGTTGACAAATTTGGTTGTTTAAAGCCACACAACTTATTTGGCATAGTAAATTTAAGTATAAATAACACACATAATTTATCTATGCCAATTAGAATATGTCTGGTGGTTACAAGGTAGCAATCCGTCTTTTGTGAGCTTTAAAACTTAAAAATAATCGCGTTTGTCGAATGGAAGTATACGTTTAGAAATCTTACTTTCGGTTTGAAAAGCGGTAACGTTTAAAAAATAATCAATTACTTGCTAACTAGGATATATATTGAATTTTATCTATGTCAATTAGAATATATCTGGCGGTTACAAGGTACAAATCCGTCTTTTTTTGCGCTTGAAAACTTAAAAATAATCGCGTTTGTCGAAATGGACGTATACGTATAGAAATCCTACTTTCGGTTGTTTAAAAGCAGTACCGTTTGAAAAGTAATAAAATGCTTGCTAATAAGCCTATAGATTTAATTTTATCTATGCCAATTAGGAGGTATCTGGTGGTTACAAGTAAGAAACCTGTCTTTTATGCGCTTAAATACTTAAAAATAATCGAGTGTGTCGAAATTGACGTATACGTATAGAAATCCTACTTTCGGTTTTAAAAGCGTACCGTTTGAAAAATAATAAATTACTTGCTCACTAGGCTATAGATTAAATGACAATTTTGCAAACTTTGAAATTGCATCTATATGTATTGCTTAACATGCATTTCATGTCAAGATCAGAGGCTTTAACAGTCATTACACTTTCTTTACTACTTGCATGCACGTATGGATTAATATTGCAGTAACCGCACTGGGTTTTATCTGTAGACCAGGTTCAGTCATAAGCTGTCATAGGAGGCCAATCTACAATTGGTATGTTATGTTGTTGAAAAAAATTCTAAATAATGTTCAGAATTGTATGTTGTATTATTTGGATGCTTCGCATTATAATTGTAATGCCTGTTTGATCTATGATAAGTTGTCGTGATATTTTGCTACAATATAGCAGATGTCATATATTGACGGCCACAAGGTATGCATGTGATCAGCTGTATATTTATATAGATATTTATGATAACATCTTTTTTCGTGATTGATAATCTTTCTTTATTAATATCATTTTAGAATATCTGTAAATTGTTATTTCAAGGCTTAGACAGTTTTGTGGCAGTTATGCGAGAAACGTTGCGACGGCTTTGAGAAGCTTTGGCTTCGCTTGGTTACATTATTTGTTCTTAAAGACTGATTAATAATTATATGCTTATTATTATGAATTATAGAGAGAAACGTATTAAACATGTAAGAACCCACATGGTGTTTTAAATATGGATTTTGTATTAAGAATATAATATTAATAACAGAGTAACAAGCCACAAATGGCTCCCAACGTGGTTAATTTTAGGAGATAACATTTCTTAAAGTTTCTCTGAGTTAAAGAACTGAACATTAATTTTAATAAATAAGTTTTGAGAATCGTTGAAGAATGTGGACAATTTTTAGTTTTTAAGAGGATGTACAGCTTAAAAGTAAGTGTATATCATCGGTTGCCAGTTGAGCAGTTGGAGTGTACTGTGGATACTTCAGGTGGCATTCCGAGCGATCATTGGGAGCGAGTGGTAAATTCATCGAGTGGAACATCAGTGCCTGCAAAGTGACTGTGGAGCATGTGACATTTACATTGTAGTCTAGTGGCCGAGTGCATGAGAAAACTGTTTAACCTGTATTTGTGAGTACCAATAATGGAAGGCCAATATTTATTAAATTGCAGTTGAATTTCTTTATTAAATTGTAAATAATCCTTTGTGGTTAGTGTTCTGTAAATAATTCGTTGTTGTTTTGAAACGTTGTTCATAAATGCAATTGTTTAAATATACTGGGGAAGTCATAGTAATAATTGCATGATACCTTTTTTTTAAGGAAATTTTAATACGTATACCTCGGTAGAGGTTTCTTTAAAGCAACTTTACTATTCTTAAATACTTCATAATATTTCCATCATATTGAAAACATAAAAAACAGGATATATTTTATTTGTTTTCGTTATTGCAGTACTTTTCAGTGGCCAACTAGTTTTATTTCAGAAGTGTTGATTGTCCAGAGGAGGTGACCAGCATTCAAATGACACAAATATTTATTTAACAGCAAGTTCATTTTCAATCGTGCTGAATGCTACACTTACTTGGTATTTTTCGTTGGGGGGGGGGGTTACTTGACAGTTCATTGTTGACACGTTAAGTTTGACCTTGTCAGGAAATTGTTGACAACAACTATTCGACCTTGAGATGTTATTTTCTGGAAGTATAGAAAGTTTATAACTCATTAAGTGTTTTATTTTGCAGTTTAGCAGCTGAATTGCTAAATTAGTTTTCCTACGTGCTGTAAATGGTGTGAATATTAATTTAATTTCTAACTTGTTTTACAATTTTGGATTTGCATGTTTCCAAAAAATAATTTTGGTAATTTGTCACCGTTTTGTATTGATTATAAAAGTATCATTTTATATAAAAGTCTGTTTTAATGTGTAGTTATTATATTAACAAATAATGGCTAGTAGGTCACAGCAAGAGGATGACTCGTATAAGATTGGACTATCAAGTGGTGGAGGTGAACAAGAGCGTCCATTAACAGTAAAGGAACAGAGGCTGCTAGATGCCCTAAAAGATTTAAACATGGATCCTCAGACAGTGAGACGACTGACAAAGAAAATAGACGAAGAGAGGAAACCTAGGGTGAGTCCATTTAAGTATTCAATGCCAGGATTTCAAAGTTATCCAGAAATAGGGACCTACCATTTCCCGAAACTTTCATCATTCTCTGGAGAAGACAACAAAGGTGAAGCAACCTTGGATGCCTTTAGATACGAAATACCAGCACTTACGACAAAAGGAACATTTACAGAGAAGCAAATTATGCTGGGACTTCGAAGTTAAATGAAAGGTACAGCAGGTGATATTTTACGCCGATTAGGACCAGGTGCATCTCTTCACAAAGTGCTGAAGAAGCTTGAGAGCACTAATGGTCACATCGAATCCCAGGAGTCTGTGATGCGAAAGTTTTATTCGTGTACCCAAGGCGCAGAAGAAGTGACTCCATATGCTTCAAGACTAGAAGATCTCTATGCCCGAGCCATATAATTGAAAGCAATCAAACGAGGATATGATCAGATCTTGAAACAAGTTATATTCCAGGGGTTGAAATTAGACTTGAAACACATCGCCCAGTACAAGTATGACACTATTGATGATTACGATAGATTGAAGATCAAGTTAAGAAGACTAGAACAAGATCTTCAAACAGCAGACAAGAAAAGGACCTGCTATGTTGCCCAGAAGACAGAAAAAGAAGAGAAGTCAGAAATTAACGAATTAACGGCTATGGTTCATGATTTGAATAGGGAGATAGAAGACATTCAGAAAGGAAAGAACAATCAAAACTATTATGTAGGCAGAGGTAAAAGAAGAGGCAGATTTCAACAACCACCACTAAAAAAGGGAGGAAGAGGAATGTATAGACCTACCAGACCACTGGGTAGTTATTATTTGAGAGGACCATGTTATGCACGTGGTGATTGAGGACATATTGCAAGAGACTTCCCCAATGATATGCAGAATGGAAACATACATTTAAAAGATTAAGTGCTCTTATTTAGGATCAAATGCGGGCACTTCATCTAGAGGTCCCAAATTAGTAGGTGAATCCAACGAAGCACGCGTCACCATCAACAACATTGAAACCCAAGCACTATTAAATACAGGCAGCTGTGTTAGTGCGATTTCTAACTCATTCTATACCAAAAACTTTCAAGATATCAAGTTACAGCCGTTTAATGAAATTCTACATGTATAATGTGCATTGCACTACTTAGGCTTCATTGAAGTAGATTTCACTGTTAAAGGTATTCCAAAATCTAAAAGTCATCTTATTAAGCAAGAACACCGATTATTTTAGGAACTAATATTTTATCTGAACTTCTTAATTAATGTAAAGGAATAGAGGTTCTTGCAGAAAGCTGATCTTCATAAACCATGGTATTTATGTTTTAGTAACATAGTATACATAAAAAGGAAATTAAAGCACAACAACAACTGTATAGCTATCGTCAGAAACGGAGTGCCACATCAAGTGATCATAAAACCAAATGAAACCGTGACAGTACAAGCCCACACAGATAACAAATGGATTATCCAGTCACATCAGCTCTTATTTAGGAATGTGCAGAGAGTAGTCTACCCAATAATGTAGAAGTCAATCCAGCATTAGTAATGTATGGGAAGAAGAGTTTAACCGTCACATTGACCAATCTATCTAACAACACAGTATGTTTGGCACCAACGGCTATACTATGTGAGTTAAAACCAGTAGAAGTTACAGCAGCAGTTGTTGACAGATTAGAGGAAAAAGTTCAAGACATCAAAAGAAAAAATATAGTAAAGGAACTCAGCATTGATGAAGATAACATTTTAGATTCTGAACAAAAACAGGCCTTCAATGATTTGTTAATGAAACACAGGATTATTTTCTCTACGAGCGGCACAGATATTGGAAACTGTAACTCAATTAAACACCAAAAAGATTTGCATGATGAAAGGCCATTTAAACAGAGACACAAGAATTCCGAGACACAAGAATGATCAATTAAGTGAGACAACATATAGAACAACTACTAGCCTGCAACATCATTACACCATCTAAAACTCCCTTTTCATCCAACATAGTCATAGAAAGAAAGAAGAATGGAAAACTGAGACTTTATGTGGACTACCGTATGTTAAATGACAGAACAATCAATAATTCATTGCCTTACCAAGAACAGAATAAATGTTTGACTGCTTAGAACGGGCCAAGTACTTTACAACCGTAGATATGAAAGCAGGATATCACCAAGTAGAATTTCAAGAAGAACACAATGAATGCACAGGATTTACAGTGGAACCACTCGGTTTCTTTGAATTTAACACAATGGCTTTTGGTTTGCTTAACAGCCCCGATATTTATCAAAGACTAATGCAGGAGTGTTTAGGTGATTTTAATATGAAAATTTGTGTTATTTTTTAGATCACCTGTTTATTTTCAGCCGCACCGTGTCCGAACATTTAGAACGGTTAGAATAAGTTCTTTGGTTCCTTCTAGTTTGCAGGAGTGTAACTTTAAACTGTGTCCTGAAAAATGTCTATATTTAAAACAACGTGTTAACTCTTAAGTTCACATAGATTGCATCGAATGAGTAGAAACTGATCCCGGGAAGATTGGGAAGATATTGGCCAACACCTCATAAACCTAGTGAACTGCATTCTTTCTTAGCATTTGCAGGTTACTATAGAAGTTTTACTAAAGATTTCAGTAAAATTACTAAACATCTTACATAAATAAGTCCACACCCCACAGGTAAAAAATCACTACAAAAGACAAATGCCAAAGAATGGACATGGACAAACAAAAACCAGCTTATCTTTAAGAAATTGAAAGTAATACATACATCTCCACCCATTTTAGTTTATCCTGATTTTGAGAAACCTTTGAGAACTTTATGCAGATGCGTCAACACAAGGAATAGGAGCAATATATTACAAATAACAAGATGACAAAAGGAAAAGTGTAATAGCATATGCCAGCCGACAACTAAAAAAGTCAGAAAGGAATTATTCCGCCTTTTAACTAGAATATTGAATATTGAAGTGGGCCATTAAAGAGACATTTTCAGAATATTTATAACATTGTCATTTTACAGTGTTCACAGATAATAATCCACTAACTTATATTTTATCTTCAGCTAAACTAGATGTCACAGGTCAAAGAATCTTAGATGGGCAGCAGCACTTGCAGAGTATGATTTTGATATATGTTACAGACCAGGCGTGAAAAACACAGATGCTGATGCTTTAAGTAGATAACCACAAGGAAAAGATACAAACCCTAACAATCATGTAGTAATTGATAATAATATAGGTTAAGCTATACGCAATGCCCTTCAATGTATTGAATGTCATTTTGAGACTTTGCCATGTCTTTCTTTGAATGTAATAGACATAGCGGACAATTTCGGACAACCATTGGCACATATAGAAATGCGTTAACTTCGGAGAGCACAGAGATCTGACCCTACTGTCGAAAAAATGCAGAATAGCAGAAATAGATAAGATGCTTCCCAAACAAATATATAGAAAACAAGACATTAACATGAAGAAGAATTCTTTACATTTGAAGATCAAAAGAGGTAGTTTGTTCAGAGATATTCAAGTTAAAGGCGTACATATAGAACAATTAGTTATCCCTGAAATGTATAAAGCTGATATTTTGATAGGTCTTCATTAAGTAGTTGGACATCCGGGAAAGAAACGAACGTTGAAACTGATCGGAGAACGATTTCTGTTTGGCCCGGAGTGTCATTAGAAGTAGAGCAATACATGTCTAAGTGTGACAGAAGTTTAAGAAGGAAAACAGCAACTAACACAAGAGCACCACTTGTAAACGTACACACAACCTACCCACTAGAGTTCGTGTGTTTGATTATCCGTCATAGGAACCATCAAAAGGAGGATACAACAGCATATTAGTAATTACAGACCACTTTACAAAGTACACACTAGCTATTTCGACCAGGAACCGGACAGCTAAGACAACAGCAGAAAGCTTTCTTCAACAATTTTATTATCCATTACGGTATCCAAACAGCACTCAATTCTGATCAATTTTGAATCAAATTTAATCAAAGAGCTATGTTATATCACCAAAATGGAAAAAAAAACACATACATCTGTATATCATCCCCAGGGAAATGCCGGACCAGAAAAGTTTAATAGAACTCTACTAGAAATGCTTGGAACTTTGGAAAACAAACAGAAAGGTAACTTGCAGAAATATATTCACTTATTAGTATTTTCCAAAAACTGCACGCCGCATAAATCAACTAAATATTCACCTTTCGAGTTGATGTTTTGAAGAAAACCTAAATTACCCATTAATGCTAAATTTGACAGATCACAAGAACAATCATATAATAAGACTAGTCAGAAATATATTCAAGATTTGAAAAATGACAAGAGAAATTGTAGAAAGGTATATTTCGAAGGCAAAGGAAAAGCAAAAACATTCATATGACTTTAAAGTAAGAGGAGCCAAGGTTGAAAAAGGAGATCATGTCCTGTTTATAGTTATGGATCATGGTGAAGGAAAACATAAACTTGCTGACAAAAATGAAGAAGAACTATATGTCATAACAGAACAATCGCGAGAAAATATCCCGGTATTCAGGCTGAAAGGCTTAGAAAATGGTAACACATAAAACTTTACACAGGAATCATTTATTTCCAGTAAAAACTCAGGAAGATGTGAACAGTGAGAGTAAACAGTTGGTGATTGAGCAAGCGGGGATTTCTTAAAGAATAGATAAGAATGCATCCGGACGTGGATTTATAAATGAAGAAAATAGACCGTCAGATAGACCGTCGATGATGATTGTTCGAGTTTAAAAAACATGTTCCCAGAACTAGTATATGTGGGGACGCCAACAGACTCAAGGAGAGGAGTAGCAACAGAAGAATGGACTCGAATGATATTGTACAAAGTCAGTCCATACCCGCTAGAGAAGAAGTGAGTGTGACAGAGAGGGAGGAATATGCGATTGAAAATGGCCATCCGGCGGGAGAATCTGATACGAGTACGGGTGAGGCGGAGGAAAAAAATTAAAGGGTTGAAGGTATCTCAGAGGCTGGGAATGGATCCACAAAACCATGAGTAGGCACAGCAGAGCAGAACATGACTCAGGACACTGCAGTTCAAGAACAAGATTGCAATATTACAGCGCCAAGAAAGAGAAGACAATTACCTCTATAGCCTGTAGGAAAATCGGAACGGCAAAGAAAATTACCAGCTAAATATGATGATTTTTATATGTTAAGTTCCATTAACAGACCAATTGGTAACATATTTCATGCTTAAGAAGTATAAATGTCTTCAGGAATTTTTAAGAGTATGGAGTGTGAAATCGCAAGAACGATAGTAATTGCTATCACGAAGTAAAGTTCTATGACAATTTGTATCAATGTAATTTTTTGATGAATTTGAGATGTTTGTGATGACACAATTCTCTCAGAGAAGGAGGAGTAATTTAATTATTATTGCGATGCTGTATTAAACAGTAATGTTTGAATGAATTGTCGATTTGTTGCAGATAGAACAGTATATATTTGCTGCATCTGTATTCATTATCAAATAATTTACTGATTTTTTGTTTTTCAGGTTTTATCTGTATGTATTGTGAACAAATATTTGAATATTAAGTGCGAATTATGTAGCTCTAATAATTTGTTAAATATGTTGACAATGGACAGAATTAACAACTGGATATATATACATTATGACTATGACGGGATGTCATTTTCAAAGGGGGGGGGAATGTGTAACCAGTTTAACGATTTAATAGTTGCGTGTAAACTTATAATAGTGTATGCAAACAAAAATGACATATATATATAGACTACATACTTGTGTCATAGTATTTTAAAATATTTGGACGTAAATGCATGTGGTTATCGTAAACATATAAGTTTCATTGCTCGGTCGCTGTGAGTTAAATATTTGACCATTGAATTATTTAATTATCGTAAATTCATTTGACATACGTTTACCGTAAACTGAAAAAATTAATAACAACTAACCCTTCGAAAAATATTTCGTCACTCAAATATGTGCATAAATTGTGTTACATACAGATGGCAGAAGGCGCTGAGCAGTCTTAAATGCTAAGAACTGACATAATGGCGGGTTGTAACCTCGTACACAGCGATCGAATTATGGTAAGAAACACACATCTATCTTTCAATAGCAAACATCATGCGTTATTCAATGAAAACTGCCATTAAAAACCATTTCCATCGATTTGTAGACTCCCGATACTGCGGAAGGTTAATGAAGCAATTTCAGTATTAATGACATTGCTCAAACCTACAACATCATGCTATATGTTACATTATATACGATATATTAATATTTGTGAAACAAACACTAAAATTACAAAAAAATGAAATAACTCTGTGTGTTCTTGTTTCGAGCTTATTTTGGAAAATATAACACATTATTAAGCGAAAAAAAAATGAAATTGTCAATTAAGCATATGTTTGATAACTGAGCTCTTAACATTTTTGTGCGTAAGCAATCACAATACTACAGACTTATTTTTTAAGATAAATAATTTTTTGTTTGCATATGTAAAATAATTAATTATTCATACACCATTTAATGTGTGTTTACTTCTTTTTAGTTGAATATTGAAGATGCATCTGTTGAAATGAGCAATTTGTTAAACACCCTGGGTTATGGGCAGGAGCTTAGACAAAAACGACGGGATTGCTATAAGGAGTTGGACAGACTCTGTGAGGAATTTTGGAGCTTTAACACTTTCGAATGGATTACAGTCGGAAGTAAGGCAGAGGGGCTTTCTCGTTTTCTTGAAAGTGATAGGGACGTCTTACTTGTGATAAATAATGTCGAATGCCTAGAAGCCGGTTGTGACGTAAACTCAATTCCAGAAAACATATCCGTGTTTAGAATGGATACACAGATATGTTACCCGGGACACTGCATACTTCTGCTTGAGCGAGGTTTCCCGTTAATCCTATTGTTAGCATTGTGCGAAAATGCATATGGAAGAGTTCTTTTAAGCAGTGACGCGATTATAGATATACTAAGAATGGGTCAATACTTCTTTGTTCGAGAACCCTTTTTTAATCAACGTTCGGGGCCGTCACTGCCAATCAGTTTTGGACACTCAATCTTTGAATTAGTACCTGCGCTACGTTGCCATTGTCCTAGCTTGCTCCAGAAATGGGCAGCAAGATCTCGACATTGGCCGCCACCAAATATTGTGGAAAAGGTCGTATCAATGGAAGCATTTCTTACTCCTGTTGGCTTTAAAAATAGCGAAAATAAGCATATTGAATGGAGGATTTGTTTCAACACAGGTGAGACAGAATTGATGAGTAATCTTAACGACACACAACTTAAATTATACGTTTTGCTTAAAATGATTGCGAAACATGTACTCAAACCACAACATAAAGAAATTACATCGTACATGTTGAAAAATATTATCTTATGGTTGGCGGAGAACAACCCACAGTCAGTATTTCATGAGAGGAGTCTGTTTTTCTGGGTGCGTGAATCACTACTTGAGGTAAGAACTGCACTGTCCCAAAAACAACTGCCATACTATATGCTCCCAGAGAGGAACCTAATGGCAGCCACTGCAATGACCGATATGCAGAACCGAACATGGATAGCAACACTCACAGACATGATTGATGAAGGACCATATATAATACGCAGGTTGCCAAAGGTACGACAAACCATTATCTCCCACCCGGAGCCTTTGTTCTGGTTTTACGCGAGAAGAATCGAACTGGAGATTATTGTGCTAGAAATGTTGAAAAGTGTTACCCCACACATCGGTGGTAATGTGTTAGGTCCAATCGTTCGAAATGGATTATTAAGGCGTATGGTGGAGATATTGCGTGAGGTCTTGGAGTGTTCGGAAGAAGGACCAGATTTACCAATTGTATATTTGGTTTTCCGTTTAATATACAGAGTATTAATGGACGAACTTTGAAAATGTACATTGTCGATTATATGTTTGTTAACAGAACATAGTATATGTTCAATACAGTAGGGTTGGGGATTTTGTTCCGCAAATCTCTAACAATCCACTCTAGTGATTTTTAGGGATATTCTTGTGGTGAAAACGGATTGTTTGGGATTGTTATGGCTGAATAGGACAGCTAGCTCTCTGCGCATGAGTACGTGTGGAAAAGCGATGTTACGAATGCAAGCGTTTGCTTGTAATGCGCATGCTTCGGGATGAAAATGCGGAGTTATTATCGCGAACGTCATTAAAGACGACTATCATTACCTTCTTCTAAAATATGCGTTTAATATAAATATTTTACATAAAATTCGAAATTTTGCAGAACTTAAGTATAAATAAACTATCAAGCTACTAAGCATGCAATGTATCCTTGGATGTTTTATTCGATTGTTTTTACAAAGCAATCAATTATTTGGCGGAAGTAAGTTAAACAACAAAAAAAGAAGAAGACGCTAGCTCAAGATTCTTTTATAAAATGCCTTACAAAACTCCGGGTTTTTTACTGCCGAAATAAAGATGTTATTTGCTGTTTGATACAATTCAGTTGTGACTGCGAACCGATTGAGATTGGAGAATTCGTATACAATTAACGACAGAGGAGTTAGAAAAATAACAGCGCCCCACCCATCGAAGAAGTAGGGTTAAAAAACATTACGAGTTTGTAAATTGTTTGTACAGAAAAATAACGTGTTTTTGGTGTAAGTATGTCCATTGCGACTGTTAAAATAATACGGAAAAAAACTTGGGTGGACCTACAAAAAAGCTTCTTTTTGTCAACTTATAAGCGCCACAAATTATTCTCTGAGGAGGCATTTTGCATTGGAAATGGTGCGGACAATGGAAGAATTCCTAGATGTAATTTTTCTAGGTATGTTTTAAATGTTAACATATTTGTATAGTATACCTTTTGACGTTAGTAGTAGTTGGACATAGTCGGTGTCAACTGGGCCAGAAAACAAACTCAGTGTAATCCTGATCGACCCAGTTACACACTCAGTCTAGCTTAATAACTTGGATATCCTAACAAATATGTGGTTATATTTGATTGAAAAGTATTTTAATAACTTATCACGTTCATAGTAATAAATACTTTAACAGCATGGGTATTAATAATGACAGTAATAGATATCTATTCTGGATAAAAATCAACATGAACAGCTGATAAAAATAAGCATATAATAACTATGTTTTATATAATATTATACTTATCTTTATGTACAAAGCACACTTGATAAGAATTCCCTTAATCAGTGCCAGTATTTATCTCATGACAATATATTGTATAACAAAAATGAATATACAATATGAATATCATATTAAACACTAATAGATTGTATAAATGGCCACAATAATTATTATTTAGTAAACAATTGTTTCTTTTAAAATAAATTATCATTTAAAATAGCACCACTTGTTTACTTTAAATACAATAGCTTCTTTTTAATTATTACATTAAAAACCCACTAGTCAAACCAATCAATCATGTATTGTTAATATCACAACTTTAACAAGGTTGGAAACGTTATTTATATTTCCTATTCCCATGTGAATACCGAACTCCGTGCATTAGTAATCTCCTCAAAATTATATTATTATTAGAGTATTGTTTATGATGATATGTTCCAGACGAAAATCAAACTGTAATTAATCTCCTAGATCATATGAATGCTGTTTAAATATTGACCATTAATAAGAAAATTTAACAATTATTAATCAATAGTACTACCTTATATGTGTTTGTACACACATTGAAGTTTCTTCAGGATTAACTTTGTAGCTAAAAGGAAGAAATGGCACTGAATGGATTGAAATTGAGCAATTTCATCTGTCCAATGCTGCTGTTTCTTGGTAGCTTACCCTGTATTGTTAGAAAATATTTTATTTTTAAAGATACATGTGTACAATTAAACTGTAAAAGTGCTCTTAAGTTGTGTTGTGATCTAGTCTAGAGGTCTTTAATTGATTACACTTGCTCAATTGTGTCTGCTCCCACCTGATGTATAAAATTAAAGTATATGAATATGACTTAAATTATATACACGTGCATTATTGTACATATTGGTTCCCACACAAGTTTCTTTGGAATGACTTGGTTTGTTCATAGTTATAGTTTTTCAAATGCAAGCAACTGAATGCTTAAAGGAGTATTGGCTTTGATTGAAGTCTTTGCATACCTATTATATAAATGCCTATTTGCTGTCTTATTGGTGCATATATCATAACTAAAGCTTAAATTATTTATCTCAGAATATTTATAACAGATGAGACGACAATAGAAATATCAGCAAGCGGATCTTCCCAGTTCTATAAGAGAAGTTCATCATGTGCCAGTATTCCAAGGAATTGTCCAAAGCCGAAGCATGCGTTGAAGGTTTATGAAAAAAAAATACCTGTAGCTTTTGCAAATGGTTCTTTAAGTATTTTGAGAGCGTGAATAATATAATGCTGACACCTCTGTACAACAAAACATGTGTAACTTTTTGTGCAGGACTGACAAACGACCAAAGCCTAGCAGTGGGATTGACTGACAAGAAATGCAGTTGCTAATATATTAGTTGCTAAAAAGAAGAACATAGTCCTCATATAAAGATGCCTAAAAACATAATACATTATTATATACAATATAACTAATTCATTAAACAGTGTCTTATTATTTTAGTTTTGAACATTTCTAGTACATGTGTATTTGCTTTTACCTAGTCGGACTTACAGATTTTTTGTTGAAATGACACATTTTCAAAGTCTGTCAGACCGAATGCCTGATGTCAGACCGAATGCCTGATAGGTACTAACATGTACATATGTTCTTTGCAAGCAGCAATTGCCTTGCAAAGGATCAGTAAATCATCATTACAATTTTCTACAAAAAATTCCTGTTTACATTATTTATGATTTATATATCGTTTCCCAGTTAATAAAATAAAATAATCGATATTAAACTATCAACATAATTAGCTTTAGATATTATGAGATACTATTTTGGTTTCTAGTATCATGATACATACACTAACACCACGCCATTCTTTTTGAACACCTCACAGTTCAAAACCAGGTGTGAATAGATAATTCACTGTATAGGCTATTTCTTAGTTTGCAAACAGTTTTGTTTAGCTCGCTTGCGGTGAACTCAACATAATTGTCACAATGGAATGCTGGCATATGCGCGCCCGTGACGGTCCGTCCTATGGTTTTCCTTCCGTCCCGGTTATGTTTATCTGGAATCTAACTATGCCATTAGTTGATTAATTTTAATTGACTTACCGTATATGTCCATTCTCGTGAGAAGGTGTGTGATATGAAATAATTGTTTGGCTTAGTCAAAGGTCAATGCGTGTGATTTAAAAATTGGTTTCCATTCTTTTCCAGCTTTTTATGTTTCATTCCTTGGATGATTTTAAAATTACTCGGCCCACATATTCACCAATATGAGATCATGTGTCATGCGCAAGACGATGGCCCCGTCTTTAAGCTAAAAGTAATACATGGAGTTTGAAAAATAGGATTAAGTTCTTGTTCAGCTTATAAATGTGTCATTAGCAGAATTTCAAATAACTTTTTGTTAAATGTTCACAATCATTAGACGATGTGTCATGCCAAAGAACTGTGTGGCTATAACAAAGATCATGGTCACACTGAGGTCAAAGATTAAACATTGTGTATTATCTCATATGTCTGGGTTATAACTTTGGCATGACACAACTCTTAGAAACAAGTTCACTTCTTTCTCTTTATCTATTCACAATAAATCATAGTTTTAAAAGGCAAGATGCTTATTGTTCCATTCTAAATGTCAGGTTCACATGCGGGGAGGCATCAGTTATCTAGGACCAATACGCTTTTGTGTTTTCACTGGAAAAATGGACTCCCTTTCATACCAGTAAATCTTGATATCAAGTCTCTTGCCATTTGCCAACATAAAATATCCAAATGGATTTCGCCAGTAATAAGGTACATAGTTTTACCATCAATAATTAATTCATAATGTAACGGAATAACATTGATATATCAGAACAGTAATATGTTTTTACTTGAATATATTGTGAAGAAATAATAATTGATAAGATGTGTTTTTAATGACATCGTCACATGATAGATGAACTAACTTTATCTATTTTTTTCATGTTTGATGCTGTTATAAATTGTGTTTTTATTGATTAAAACAAATACTTGTTTAATGATAATTTATAAATGTATAAAATAACTAATGAAAACATATGCACATTATGCTGGCATTGTTATACTATTTTGGTGGGTAAACATATCTGAACCTTTCCATAAGCCAATTAGACGTGTTCAACATTTTAGAAATGATTATATAAACACCAGTGATACGACACTATCGTATGCAAAATGAAACAACACACTAAAAATCATTATCGTTAAACTAGACATAGTTGCATGGAATTTCATGAAACTAAAACACATATGTCTATTATCATACTGCGGTGGTGTAAGTTTACATTTCGTTGTGATTGGCCTGGTAACTCTAATGTTATGTCTCCTTAGTTGATTACAATTAAGGAATTGTTTAGTTTAGATCTGTTTCTCAGTAATTATTGCATAGAACTTAAAAAATATGTATCATCATACTGCGGTTGTGCAAGCGCAAGTTCAGTTTGGAGAGCTTTAGTAACTTCAGAGTAATGCCCTCTTAAATAATTGAAATTTAAGGCATTTTGTCAGTTCAGAGATGTTTCTTAGTAACCATTGCATGGAAGTTAATGAAACTAAAAATAAATGTGTATCATCATACTGTGGTGGTGCATGCATACATTGTGTCCAGATTGACTTAGTACTTTCAGAGTTATGCCCCCTTAATTGATTGAACTGAATTTTTTTCTGCCACGAGCTGTTTCTAAATAATGTTTGTATGATATGTCATGACATTTAAAATATTTTTTAATATCATATTGCGGTGGAACACTTGCAAGTTTTATTGGGTTCAGCTCTAGAGCTTTGGACAATTAATTGATTTGAATTTAAAATTGAGTGTGTCTTTGCTGTTGTATGGAACTCAAAGAAGCTAAAATAAAATGCGTATACTCATTGTTCTGTGGTTTTTGCGAAAGTTTCGTCAGGGTGATTTGGTTTGTTCAGAGTTGTACCCGTTAATAGATTAAGACTGAAGGATATTTTCATTCAACGGGGAATATGAATACATCAAATTTGCTTGTGTTTGTACACATCGATTGTTGCCCAATGAACGAAAAATACATAAACACCTGGAACAATAAGTGTGTAATAAATAACATTCAATGATTTTGAGACAAGATGTGTTGCTAATGATTTTATATCATCCGATTGACAAAGTCATGAGTCATAGGGATACAGAAGAACATTTCATCTGAGTACAGTTATTGTTATGTATTGTTAGGCTAATATTTTGTGTCCATGTGCAGTACAAATCAAGTATGTTGTTGGTATGGTTTACCTCAAAGATATATATATATATATATATATATATATATATATATATATATATATATATATATATATATATATATATATATATATATATATATATATTGTGTTCATTTTAAAGATAATGACGCACAAAAACAACAGTAGATCAACTATGCAGTGGTTGAATGAGAATAGAGTGAAGACAATGTCTGCACCGGCATCGAGTTCTGACCTGAATCCTATAGAGACAAGTGAAGCCCAGAACAAAGGCTCAACTTGTTCATGGAATTATAGAGATTTGGACAAACCTGACAGCTGACGACTGTTCACAATGCATAGACCATATTCATAGAGTCTTACCAAATGTTGTTCTTAATGATGGTGGACTATCAGGATTTTAGTAAGGTGTACCATTAGAAAATCAACGACTCCAACAAAAATTACATCGCTGTAACCAGTTGTGTACTGATTAGTTTACTGACATTTAGGTGAACTGTATTATATACTTGGAACAATTGAAACATGTTATTTTGACCAGTGTTTTCCTGTCTGGAAATACTGTTTTGAGAACGATAGAACTGCAAAATGATTAGACTATTAACAGGTATTAGCTCTACATTTTGTTGGAATCAGATAATAGACATTAATCAGCGTGTTAAAAATATGAAGTATCAACATATATTCAGCTATATTTTTTTTTTGCTGAATACATGTTAACGTATTTATTTTTCCAATTTTATCGAAACAATGATTAAATAAATAATACACAAGGACGAAACACATATAATATACTGTTAATTTGCCTTTGTATTTACAATATAATAGTAAATTTGCTACAAATTCGAATAAAACATGAGTCCAAAACAGTCGAGTTCAAGCTATGTATTATATACTTGATTTAGCTCCGAGCGGCAATGGAGTAAGTGTACCCATAAGAGGCTTCACCTGCAATGATGACCATCTATCCATATTTTACAATGCCTGGTTGAAAACCACTAGTAGAGGTTACCGAATAAAATCCATAACATGTCGAGTAACTTGATCATTCTCTTTTTACTATATATCATACAATATTTATTTCACTGTTTATTCATTAGTTACAAACCCATGAAGCATGATATCGCAAAAAACGACTTTGTCAAAAAACGAGTTTGAAACGCTCGTTTCCGAGTATGAAAACAAGTTTGACGTGCTCGAGGGTGATCCGTCCGTTTCCCTCACTGGTTCGGACAAACGAAAAGCCTGGGAAAGCGTTATGAAATAGACGCGTAAGTGGTTGAACATGCAAAGCCCCAGATTAATCATATCAACACAAAACAAAAGACAATTCAGACAATAATTTACATATAAACTTTTGAGTAACTGATGATCGATCATTTTTTCTGAAGCCCCTTTTTGTAGTGTCATTGCTAAATTTAAGTTACAGTGTTAAAACATGTATTTATTCTTTATCGTTTGTATGTTTTCATTTTTGGAGCTTATAACTGGTGCTAGTGGTAAAAGTATAACATGTGATTATTTTTTCTAGACTGAAATTGCAATTCAATTTGCAATTATGCAGGTCCCGGATGCACGTTTTTGGTTTTTAATTTGAATGTTGAACTTTATTAATATTTTCATTGAATGTAAACGAAACGAAAATTCATTAAATGTAAAAAAAAGAAACTATTTGAAGATTGTAATGTATTGCGATTTTTAAGGGCTTTGTTTTATAACTGATTCAATGCACCTTTTACTCTAAATTTCGATCGCTGATCAAAAAAAACAATATCGCATCCACACCACTTATAATTATAATCAAAATTTTTTATAATGTTTGAAAGAGCATTTATAAAAGTCTTACTTTAAGAAACAAAACGGGTATTTATCGTTATATTTTGTGAAATTATCAGTATTAAGTCTACCGACGACCTTTACTCTGATAATATGTAAATGGCCGCGATCGAGAGGTGAGACGACCAATCTATTTTTAGTAACGGAAAACCCCTCTTGTGACGTCACGCCAAGACCTCCTATATAATACCCTCCGGCGACAGACGATACCTTTCAACGATTTCCTTTTCGCTTACTCAGTCACAAATAGACACCGATCACCGTCCGATCAGCGGCCGACGTATCTTTCCGCTCATCGTGCTGGCGACCGGCCGATGATCGAACAGAAACCGGGCCAATTTGTAACATCGGGCGGCGTCCGGATTAATTTTAAGTCTCACTTAAAATTTTACCCGACGTCGGGCCCGGGAAGGAATCGAGTTGAGATCGAAACAAGATTGGACGATCAACGCACGGGTATTGCCCGGCAATCGCCCGCCATTGGATTCATTTAACGTGTATCGGCAACAGTAAAGCTATTTCCCAGAGACATATACATCGGCCGGACGATGTTCTTTATGATACACGTACAGTGAATCCGATGTCGGGCGATCGCAGGGCGATAACCATTCGTTGATCGTCCGATATTTGTTCGATCTCGACTCGATTCCTTCCCGGGCCCGATGTCGAGTAAAACAAACTGTCATCCAAGACAGATCGGCGTTACGCCAATTTTTCTGATTTACGCGAAGTACATATCTGGCGTAAATTTACGACAGAATTTACGCACTGCGTTAATTTACGCTGTTTAGTGAAACGCGTTTTTGAGAACAAGATTTGCATACTCAATTATTTACGGAAATTATTTGCGTACGCAGCTTAGTGAAACGCACTCCTAGATTATATCCTGTCACCCATTTCAACTTCATACAAGGCGTATTTTAACAACACATATATATCAAGGTAAAAAAGCAGACATATAATTCGCGTGTAACCCATCTTAACAAAAACACGACCAAAATGGGGTTTGCATCAGAGACCTCTCGGTTGCAAGTCAGACTTTCTACTGCGTCGCTATTTAACCTAGCTCATATAGCAAGTCAGTAAAAAATCTCCTTATACACAACCCTACTATATTTGACCAGCATTTAATGAACGGAATTCTCGACTTTACATATATTTTCAGTTCGAAGTGATAGATTGAGTTGACGATTAAGCAGACAATATATCCCGCTGATCGACTGACAACGTATCCGAACAAAAGTATTCATGTTCCAAATATTGCATACGTACACCTTTTTTGTCTGAAAGTTGTACTGTCGGGGATATAGTGTGAAGCGTTTTGCGAACTAGAAGTGGCGATTAATACTTGGTATATAGATGTTGATTGGTTGTAAGCCACAATTTGAAGTTTGTATTGTCAGATAGTTATAATTTTCCCCCATTCATCCCACCCCAGTGAATAATAAGACAAGTATTACATACGTTCGAATAAACAACGCAATATTCAAGTATCGTAATAACAGTTCAAATTGTACATATATAAACGCATTTTCTCAGAACCAATTGACAAATTACGATTATTTCAAGTTTCAATTAAATCCGATTCAAATATCTTTATTAATTGTCGTGTTACCTGATGAATAGTATTTTGTTTTATATATTGTTTTTACTCACAATTTGTATTAAAATTAATACACGTGTGTGTAAATTAAAGTTTGTGTGGTCGCTCTTCTGTACCTGAGGATAAATTATATGACGAGTCGGAGCTTCAAACATCTCTCATACATACATTAAGTGTGACGAATTTTTGTTAAGCGCTACAACCACGTGTTTTGTTTCTCATAAAACATACAATTAAGATGTGTAGCGCCGCATATGCGCGTTCATAATAAACGTGCGCAAATGCTTTTCAACGCATTCAAAGCTTAAAAAGCTACAAATGCGCCCCATAACACTATTATTATCAATGCATGTAAGTCCAAGTTCGATCTCTTATGGCTTATCTTTGGCGTTTTATTTCTCCTCCTGAAACCAGACATTAATTCTGCTAAGGATATTACTCGGTAGTGTCTCAATATATATATAACTCAGTTACCACTACCGATAGTTATAGTTGATAGACGAAAAATAACATACAGCAAAGCCAATATAGACGAAATATCAACATAGAAAGAAGACGATGTGTAAATAATGAGAAAATTACATGGAGCATTTAAAGAAAACATATGACCGTACATTGCGTTTTTTTGTTATTATTATAAAGCTTCATTTTGTATCGATAACAATACTAAAAACGTCTAATGAAATTATTTGTAATTTACTTATATGTGTATCTCATCGTGAACAAGTCTTAATCCTTCAAATTGTTGAACACATTAAAGGGCATGTTAACAGGTTTGCAAATGTGTTCCACTTGTTGTCTCAAGTAAAACAAAAGCATATAAATCGCGAAATTATATTACAGAGACAAAAATAAACTATGAATACTTGTTAACACGGTACTAATACGATGTTACGTTTTTCGAAACAGATATAATTTATTTTAAAAGCGCGAAAGCACCAGTGATAACGGAATATTGTAATAAAAACATGATAAAAAGTCCAGAAAAGTGTTAAAAGAACATAAAGAAAACTAGAGATTTATACAATTGACAATTATTCCTATTATTAACTAGAAAACGTATCTATATACAATAGAAATAACTATTATTTCTTGTCTGTTAAGTTTTGTTCATATGACGCAGTGCTCGTTTCTGCATTTCATACGAATAAAGCTGTCGTTATCGGCTTAAACATGGTCGTTATGAATATAATTGAAGTAAAAAACATGTATATGACTACATTCATTGCATTTTTGAAACCTTCCATTCGCCTTCGTGTTCTTTTTAAACTAAGAACATTTAATTTTGATCGCAAATACTTAAATACATATGTCGTCATGTTATGCAATTAAGGACGTAGCGTTCAGCAATATGCTATGCCTGTATTTAATCGAGATCTGTTTCACAATGTTCGTTTCAGTAAGTTTTAAATGACGAGTAAGCAGTCATTTAATTAAAAATACTTATTTTGCATCATGCATAGGTAAAGCGCAGGTTTTTTCGAATCATTACCTTTATATAATAAATCAACATTTCAGTAAATTGTTCATCCCGATGTAGGTTGTTAACCAGAGGACATGGCTACAATAATGATCAAGCCATGGAGAAAATAACATACAAGAACCAAACACTTTGCGGATTTCACGATACATAAATTAATTATTAATCTAACAATAAACATTTATACGAATACTTTACTCTTCGGGATAAAAAAAGGTTGTCGACGACGCTTGTAAAGCTTGCAAAAGAAGTTCTTATTTTATCCCGAAGAGTAAATTTTTCTTATCAATGTTTATTGTTATATTAATAATTAATTTTTACCTTCCAATATACGAGTGTAGTTTGACATATCGGAACAAGTTTCGTTCTGGTAGTGGTTTAATGTCCTTAACTTACAGCAAATGCAAAAAACACGGATCGGTTTCGTTATTTGCCACTTTCCACACAACGCGCATGCTTTTGTGTCATTTGTGTTTGTATATGCATTGTAAACCGTAAACTTCATCGCCATTTGTTTGTCGAAAAACCACTAATTGTCATTGTTGGATGCACTAAAGTGCTAAGTGCGCCATAATATTTATTAGTTTGTTGCATTTATGTCGATCTGGAATATTACTACATAGGAGACAACACACGTCCTCGAAATTCTTTTTCATCAAATTAGTCAGACGCCAGAGGTAATACTATTCAAAAGTATCTCATTTTTTGCGTGAATATACCTTAATGTTTTAAACCAAGGCACATGTACACGTTATTTTTTGTGCACACATTATTTCAAGTAATAACATTCACAAATGCATTATTTTAATGTATGCTTTGTATTTGGACCCATATAATACCAACCATACTCACCGAAGAGGGTATATTCAAATGCAAATCAAGAATCGTTATTCGCCGCCGCAAGAATCGTAACTGAATTAAGCATATCTAAAACACAATATTGTTTAAAATAAACACTTGATCAACATAAAATGGAGTATTGATTTGATAATGAGCATGTTTACGTAAAAACATTAATGTTTTATACGAGGCCAAAATACAGAAGTGAATGCATTAAAATTTAATTGGTTTACTATAGGCCAGTTGCCCAGGTTGAGTTTCAGTTGCATAGAATGAATTTCATATCCGTCAAATGTCGTACATTTGAGTACATGTGTTTGACAAAACTAATGAAATGTTTATCTACTTTGCATACATTAGCTTACGTGATTGAATGTCGTTTGTTGTTATTGATGCTGTAAGTTAAAATTCCTTCTGAGCTTAAGGAAAATGGTAGCTTTGTATCTTGTATAATGCTTTGTCATTTTTAATTGAAGTGCCGCTTAAATAATTTATAGATATTCTTGTTGAGCCAAACATTGCATTCCATTAAGTGATAATCAACACTATTGCCTACTGAGTTTTTTTAGGTGTCGAAGTTCAAATGCACGTATGTTTATATGGGTAAAGCTGAATTTACATCTCGGGTGTAATTTTATCAATATAAATTTACATTTAACAAGTATACGTAAACTATACGTATACATTATTAAATTGAATATTAGTCAAACTAATACAACACACGTTCAATAAAAGAAAAGTTACATTTGCGAATAAATACACAACGCATGTATTATTGCTTTTTAATTCACTGCATAGAGATATATAACTTTGTCAAGTTACTTTACTAAAATGGCATGACTTAAAATGCCTTAACAACCAGTTTCAAGCAACGCATGTATTATGTTTTCATAGTACATTTATTAAAATATATACCTAGACACCAATAATTTCTGTACCTTTATTGTTAACTTATCAATCTCAACAATAATTTGTTCCTGACGTTTCTGTAGTTTAATAATTCATGTTATAAATAGCTCTTTTGTTCATGTGCCTTTTGAGGTTTAATTATAGGTCTAGACATGACTATAAAAGCAAGACCCTCTACCTGAAACAAACATTTTCTATTGTGATTTCCAATTGTTTGAATGTGGAACAGATTGCGATTTGACGACTAAATAGTGTTAACCTTTGGTAAAAAAGCAATACAAGTAAAGTGTTTGAAAATGTGTTCTTTAAAGGAACGTTATGAATATTTAACTACAAGAAGTAAATGTGACTTAAAATAGTTTTTGTTGTGTGCAAAATACTTATAACCAACGAAGCATTTGAATATAAACAACCTAAGAACGTTTATTAATTTAATAAATTGTAGTATTGCATCAATTTTATATGTATTTCTCGCGTAAGGCGTGCTAACTACAAATACTTAATCTCCTTTTGACGCAAGAGACCGTTTTCTAGAACTAACAATTCTACAAAAATAACATTGATGTTCACTTATCTTTCATACAATATGTTACCTTTTACTGAATATCTGGAATAACGATTGACTTTAATTTTCTATCTTGGACAACATGTCCTTTTTTGCTACGTAGAAAACAGTTACCTTAGAATGAAGTTACACGTCTCTCGATTGTTATCATTCATGGTCCGTGTCTGCTTTAGAGCAGGATTGCCTGTCCAAATAAAAGTTTTACTTCATTCAATTTTCTTGGGCACGAACATTTATTAACAGAAAATACTATCAAACATTATATTTGCCTTTTATTGTCTAACGGAGTAAACAGTATACACTGTATCTGTTCAATCCACCTCGAGAGTTCATACTGAGAAGATATGGTCTACGTATCAACAGTTTTACGAACACAACATAAACCCCTTCACGTTTAGGTTAATTCTTCAATGTAAGATATTCTGATCGTGCTTAAAACATTTGTCCGTATTCAGATCCCTTCTAGTTGTATAGTATGTATTTGAATCGTTGCATATGATATACTCGTTCATGAAGAAAAATCGTTTTAAAACTAAGCCTCAACGTATCGATATATCAAATGGAGTTCCACTATATTCATCAGTTTAGCTATTTCAAACGACTTTAATCCAATATATGCAATTTATATCACATACATATTTATTCAGTTTTGGTTTAAAACGTATACATACGATTTGAATTTCAACATTTTATTTTCACAATCAGACAATAATATGAATAATCAATTAAAGGGGCCTTTTCACAGATTTTGGCATTTTTTAACTTATTCATTAAATGCTTTATATTGATAAATGTAAACATTGGATCGTAAAAGCTCCAGTAAAAAATCAAGAATACAATTTAAAAAAGGAAAAGAACATTGCCCGGAGCAGGTTTCGAACCAGTGACCCCTGGAGTCCTGGCAGAGTCCTGAAGTAAAAACGCTTTAGCCTACTGAGCTATTCCGCCGAGTACACATATTTAACGTATTTTATACCTTATATAAGCAATCTTCGTAGTTTCACAAAATTTAACGACAAAAACAGAACTCTCCAAATTATTCAATCGTTTCGCGTTGCAACGCTTTATAATTTTTAGGTTTTAAAATCGTCAAAAGATGCATATAATGGCTATATTAGACCATGGTAAATGTTCAGTATTACTGTTTCCTCACAAATATCATAACCTAAACGAAAATTTGCGAATCTGAAACAACTTTTTTCAATTTTGTCAATTTACCAAAGCGTGAAAAGATCCCTTTAACAAATAATATTTTAATCGTATCAAAGATGAAATATTGTTATTTTTATGTCAGTTTGCAACGAATACGTTTACGCCTATTCCGATACATTGACTCGTTTTTTTGAGGAACAAACTTTGTGTCAAAGTGTCGTATAAACGATTTACCGCCTCAATCATTCAGCCGGATTTAATTGGACAGCAAGATAACGGACCAAACCCGTTTAACTGAAATCACACAATACAAAAAACTTACACAATGTAAAAATGACAAAATAATTCGTAAAATACGAGCGTTACACAACTATTAAAAAGGTAATCTTAGGCCTTTAGCATTATAGTAGTGTTGCGTAGATGTACATAAGATGTTGATGTCCATCATTATGAGCATTTAGAATCCGAAACAATAAGAGGCAGTACTGAACGTTTAAGGAAAGATTGATTTAGTTGAGTTATTACAACCAAATAACAGCATATCATACTCTATCTTGCAATTACTACATTTACTACATAACTTACACAATGGTGAGACCAATTCGATTTAACTAGAAGTGTGCATGGCATTGTAGATGCATGTAAAATGATACAAAACATTGGAAAATAAAAACGAACTTGATCTATGTATTACACATATAATGAGTTACATACGATTCAGCCGGAGAGTTTACATTGAACAAATAACAATCCGAAACGAAAAATAGAACAAATCATGAGAGCACTGTGGTAAAATAAGGTCACTTCCAACAGCCTTGCTGTTGGGCTAGCTCTTAAGCGACGTGGTTAAAGTGTCTGGCTACCACTCTGGAGGTCGTGGGTTCAATCCCCGGCCTGAGGTCAGTAGTTGCACATTAATGGCGACAAGGCAATAACATAACAGTGAATGCGGGAATGGGTCTGAGCTGTTTAATGGTTTCTGGGATGGCCATGCGGATGCAAGACATGATGTAGCGGGCGTGTCTGGGCCTTGAAACATTAAAGGGGTATAAGTGTAGTGAAATAAGGTCACTTTCAACAGCCTTGCTGTTGGGCTAGCTCTTTAGGGCCGTGGTAAGTGTCTGACTACCACTCTGGAGGTCGTGGGTTCAATTCCCGGCCTGAGCTCAGTATTTTCACATTAGTACGAACAAAAACATCTTATCAGCAAAAAAGTAAGAACAATGCTGAACAGTCTAATAAAAATAGTGTGTATACTAATCAAACACATAAAAAAGTATCATATATGTTCTTTCTATTTGTTTACCTGGACAATGAAGCTTGCAAGGGTTTAAAAAATGGTAGAACGTGACCGAACGATTTCTTTGTAAAAATTATAGCGTTGTAAAAATCGGTCAGGTTACATACAACTTATAATCAAGCTAACGAACAACACAAACGAATCTGCCAATATTGTGTTTTCCAACAGTGTACCTCTTTTGTGTGCATGCAGTGTTTTTTTGCTGTACATAAAATATATATTTGCAATTGAATTAAATTTTTCTTTCGTGCAATTCCTCTGAAAAGGGTCTGAACTTTTATTTTAGTGTTAGTATTTATCAGCGTTTTATCTTTGTAAAAATATCATAAAACGCTCACATTGCTTCAGTTTCGTTTTGGACAGCATTAACATAACACTTGCACATGCGTCACATTTTTTCTTATACCGAAACGTCCAGTTTTCAAAGAAAAGTGATAACGATTGGCATTATTTGTGGACTATGTTTATTTTAATTTACAGCCAGGGAAAATAGAATGATAGTGCTATGACTTTTTGAAATATTGTATCGGCCCTCGAATGGACCTAGTGTGCTCATGATTTCATCGACCCGATATTAGAAATTTACTTTCACAGTCGTATTTTTTAAATTGTGTATTCTGTTCATGTTAGTTTCTATTGAATTTAATCATGTTTAATGATTGAATTTAAGTTTTAATGTATGCCCACGTAAACGATCATTGACTCGGTAAGTTGTTCGCTGGTCGTTTCATCGACCATTTCGGTGAAACCATCTTCACATGAAAGTATTCATCTAAAAAGATTTGGAAAGACTAATCTTTAAATTAGAGCAAAGCATAATTATTTGATATGTATCTAAGCTATACATTGTATTCAAAACAATGTATATGATATAGTCGTCATGATAATGCTTTTATGAGAATGCTTAAAGTATTTTACCTTTTTTAAATAGAGATATATAATAATTGATAATGTTTGTTTGATGATTGGTTCATTCAAAATTAAATAAAACCTTTGCAAACAGTTTGGATCCAGATAAGACGCCACAGAAAGAGGCGTCTCATCAGGATCCAAACTGTTTGCTATTCTGATAGTATTCTTTGAAAAAAATCGAAGAAAATGCTAATTTTAGAAATTCTGCAGACGACATTTTAGCAGACGACAAATTTCCCAGCATGCAAGTGGATTACTCATCTGGTCATTCTATAAGATGGCACACAGAAATAAAAGTGCAATGCTGTAAATTTACTGAGGAAAACATGCTGTCAACTTTCTTGAGTGACTTGGACTAATTATTTCTGCTCATAAGACATTTTTGGAGATGTTTATTTACCACCAATTTCAGGGCATTTGGTTTTCTTTTAGTTTCGTGATACAAAGCACACTACACGACCATGTGCAGAAATTTTAGATGATTTAATACTTGGATGTTTGCAAATTAACGAAAATCAATTTTAGTAACACATATTGGCACAAAGACATGTCTCAATTTAAAACAGTATCGAGTAACACACAAAGATAAAGTCGTTCGGGTACTTGTCAATAAAGATGTTTTTTGCCTTGGAATGGAGGCTTCATTTGTTCGAACATGCGTTGTTCAGTTAATGTTGGTGTCAAAATGTCTTCAAATAGTCCGACTGAAAGAGCTATAAAGTTCATATATAAGATTATTTTGGAATTATATGAAAAATAAAACGTTTTTATATTGATAGAATGTGAGTAAGACCGCTTTATAAGATACAATTAATATGTGAACATGACTTATTCAGACCTAATGATTTTTCAATTTAACAAACCAATTCTACCTCATAGGAAACAGTTATTTAAAACAATTTAAACGAAATATAAACAATTTGAAGCTTTATGAAGGGTTAAAATGTACTTTTATGCCACTATTGACTCAGATAAAGCAATTCATACAGGGGATGACCATCACATGATATTTGTAATCACTATAACAAGCATTTAGTATTTATTATTCTGAATTGTATCGCGAAAAGTTAAATTAAATTATAATGTTAACATAAATATTTACTATGGATATTGTTTCCGGAGTTTCATTTGTCTATATTAATTATAATAGCAAAATTATGGTGTTTAAGATGTAATTTTTAGTTCCGCGCCTTTGTAAGAATTCGTGATTAAATTTATTAAGGGATGTGTTTTCCTAAAACAAACGGAAACAATACCATGTTAATATGCAAATTATTATGCTGAATAATGCATTAGAGATCAAAGGGCCAAGCAACACGATTATATTGATCCGTGTCATGCAAAAATGGATCTTATTACATGTGAGGCTAGACTAGCTCTAAACACCTGCTCAGGAGCTACCTTGTCCTTTAAGACTACTAAGCCCTGCATGACTTTATAGCGGAAGGGGTAGCTGCTGACCAGACAGCGCGTTTGCCAAGCCGGAGCTTCGCTGACTACATATGACTTAAAACCCATTTTTCACAGGATGCGGCTCTTTTTATGATTTGCATTATTTGATTGTGATTACACAGAACTAAACACTCGATAGCTTTAGTTCGACTAAACGCTGTTATAGAAGTAAAAACGAGAAGTGGTTATTTCACGTTGTAAAATGAAAAACATAGATGACACTTCTGTGAAGAGATTTATGAAAATAGATTGCATCTAAGAATTCATTTACAGAGGCGGTAATCACGTGATTATCTAAAAGGAAGTCAAATTGGCGATGTCCGTGCCAAAACAGGTATTTTTTCGCCTTTTTATACCCTTTATTACTTTTATTTAATTATTTTATGCCGCTCACTTTCCAGCCATAGCAGCAAGAAATTGATATGCGTTTACTTCATAGTAATATTTTCTCTATATCTCGACTTTACCCTCCGTAAAATTCCTTAGCGGGAGCTGTTCACCATGTCATTTATGAACGTTGCTGGTTTTCACTTATTAAACTGCTCTCCTGCATACAAAAAGAGACATATTTATATTTTTAAACCGTATGCGAGTATTATGTTTATGTTTATACAGAGGTCTGGTATGGGGTAGACGTTTAAAACATGTCTTATACAGTTTTATGAACCAGAATCGTGCATGATCTAAATGGGTCCCAGATTTGATATGATAAAAAAGGGGTCCCGTTTTTAGGAAAACAGAAATCCTCATTCGATACTTATTTTTAAAACTCATTTCCGACCCGGTAATCACACAGGTTGCAACTATATATGCTTATAGGTGTGTGCGTGTGTGCGCGCGAGCGCGGGTGTGTGGGTGTGCGTGCGCTTGTGTATGTGTACGTGTGTATCTTGTCTACTAAATTTGTCCATTGCCTCGTTGTGTGGCAAGGAGTTCTTTGCAATAAATAAAAGACTGCATTGTACACTATGGTTTCTCTCAGCTGGTGTAGCTGAAGGTTCACTTGACGTAGATTTGATTGTATTCGCTACACCATCATTTGCATGTATACACAATTTAATGACAGTTTAGATTTTTGCAACTGCTGACTTTTAGATCAACACTTTTAAAAATAAATTGTAAATTTTATTTGTGTAAATAACATAGGACATTAAACATGTTTGATCACACAAATGACAACCGATATGTTAATTTCTGCATCTAATTCGTGAATTAAATACATCTGTAATAAACAAGCAAAGGCTTGCTTGCAAATGGTAGTTAACGAATGCCTATGCAGGTTGCAGGATGAACAGGGTTCACAGGAATGTACACAAGGGCTGGACAGAATGTAAACACACCGTAAATAACTTTATGTGTGCAAATATTTCAAGTTATTGAAATACATTTGCAAAAATCTTTAGCAAATAAAAGACAGTTTTGTATTGCACTGTGTGCCGATATCTTAAGATTAAAGAATAAATCATTAAATACGTCTGAATTCGGTGCCCAAACTTCACGATGCGTGCATCATAACCGTGTATATGAATGCGTTACACATCGAATATTAGGCCATGAACACAGGCTCATTTAATACAGGCATTTTGATGTATTTCAATTTGCCATACACAGCATAAAATTGTCTTGCATTAGTTGAAATTCTTACGAAAAATTGTCTTAGAAAGTTATTTGAAGAAAGGCGCCACATACCCTTGTGTTTACATCCAGTAACGTTCAATTGTCACGTGACCCTGCACCCTGTTATTGTAAAGTAATATTTCATTTGAAGCCTGGAACCAAAGAACCGGTACTCGATACTTTCTGTTTAATTGAAGGTATATCGCCGATCTTCAGATTTAAATACGACGCATATAGAAAAAGAAAGAGAAGACAGTGCAATGATCGTTATTCTGCGGAGCCTCCTAAAGACCTTAAATTTGTGTTTGGGAAATATTATTTTTAAGTATATCGACATATTATACAGTAAAACACACGTTATTAAACGATATATATCAAAATCGTTGTGTACATGTTCAAGAACCGTACCTCTTTCTTTCGGATTGCCCTTTAGTCAACTCTTATTATGCATAGCATTACTCCTTTAGTATAATGTATATTTTTTTAAGTGACTTGTTAATTGAAATTAAACAAAAACCACATCAATATTTATATATGTGTATATTTTGCACACAAAAAAACAACCACAACATAGCCTTATAACATTTATTTGAATATAAAACAATCATTAACACACATGTTAATCAACTTATGAAACGTGTCTGTTGTCCCAACTTTGAAGATCATGCTCATACTTTTGGGTCAATGCAATACCTTAAGGTGGGTGGGGGGGGGCATGCGAGTGTTACTCGTTTTTCTGAAAGTAAGTAAAAATGACATCTAAAATGAAACAAAATTGTGTTACACATGTTGTTCTTACACACACACACACACACACACACACACACACACACACACACACACACACACACACACACACACACACACACACACACACACACACACACACACACACACACACACACACACACACACACACACACACACACACACACACACACACACACACACACACACACACACACACACACACACACACACACACACACACACACAACACACACACACACATATATATATATATATATATAATCTTCTAATTATAAAAAAGTAAATGATTCTTGTACAATACGAAAATCTGGTCATTTCATGCCTCAAAAGCTCTCATAATATATTGACTTATCATAATAAGGATAATGGTTCATGTCATATATGTGCGAATCCTCTCTTTAATAGTTCTGTTACAGTCTGGACATTTATCGCTGTGTTCTGTGCAGTCCAAACAGTATTTGTGATGGGTGCAAGGTAAAAACAATGCATTCACTTGGTTTTTGTTGCATAAATGGCACAGCAGCAGGCTCTTCAATCGTTGGTTTTCTTCCAGTTATCTTTCTGCAAAGTACATAGTGATATAACAACCACGATTTTTAAACACATTACAAAATATTGAATCATCAAGAAAAACAACTATATTATCAATCAAAAGTGTCATAGTTTTGTTTCATGAATTGTGATTTTAATCAGTATTTGCAATACGAGCGCTTACAATAAAACTGGCTACGTGATTAGAATGTGGACAGACTTGGATGTGTTGTCATATGACGAAAAAATTTGAAACCATGGACATTGATGCCATTCAGACACTGGAACTTATATCTTAATATATATACTTTTTTTTCTAACTGTAATTGTATAACTAATTCAATGAATACACGACAACGTTCAGAACTTCTAATGTCCATCACAGACCTGTCGGAAATGTACCTTCCGGATCTAGTGGTACTTGTGTTTGCTTTAATTGTTCTTCTAGATGCTTTCTCTCACTCATAACCTCCAGTCGAGTGATTATATCAACAATATCTGGGATAGTGGTGCCTGTAACAGTTCAACATGTAACTGTGTTGTTTCATTGTTGTAAAATTATCATGTCAATCTATTCCAAGACAAAACACAATCCATTTATATAATTACCATATCAGTATTTATTGTACCTTGTTGTAATACTTCGAAAATTGCGGTTTTTACATCGGAAATAGAAAACCCCATGTCCTTAACTAGAATGTCTTTATTTTGTTCCACTAGTATTTCAATATTTGCATCGTCAATTTTTAAAGCAGCCATAGCACCACTCGCTTCGTCTTGAGAATTTGATACATTTTCCTGTAATAAAAAGTAAAGAGTAAACGCATTAGCACATTTAACAACAAGAATCCACGTATACCTCATTGTGCTTTGTTACGTCAGAGAGGTGCAACTTAACATGTTACGGTTTCTGTATTCTTTGCTAAACTAAACATGTTTTTATAATACTGAAAAACGCCCTGTAATTCGTGTCAGAACAAATAACAACGGCGGCAAACAAATGATAGCTTAATAAAACTTTTTATTTTCTATAATATGTAACTAATAATTTCATTAAAAAAACACACCAAGGCGTGATCGGCAGAGAGTTGGACTAGGTTGATAAATTCATCGCCCTTGATTTCTCTTGCATAAGGACAAGCCGGAAACCATCGACAGTGTTCTATCCAGGGATCATCTCCAGGTTCCCATTTTCTTAAGCCACCGTCACAGGCAAAGCAGCGACAATGATCATCAACACCTTGCAATGAATAAAAATTTGTAAATATCACATGCAATATAAAACAAAACCACAACGGTTGTAATTCTTTAAACTGTATAACACTTGACAATTAATAGTAATTGGTTCGAAGTTTGATACTGTCCAAGGATAACCGAGACAAATGACATAACGGAGTTAGTGGGCGCATACTTATAACAAACGTGTACATGGAAAATCGTTAACCATTTTAAAATTTGAACACGAGGTAAGAAATACGTAGATTTGTGAAATACTATGTAGCGGAACGGGTATCATGGACCGATAAGATCAAATGATGAAATAAAGTTTATTTTACTAATGTCAACGGCATTTGATAAATGGACATAACAGATTTACATCGTTAGACACAAACCAGGATTAAAGTAAATTTAACTACGGAAGGCCAACATACAATGTATGTCGTCGTTGTGATGAAGATTGTGATCATCATCGACACTTTTCTCATTTGGTAAATTGCAACGGTTGTTGTACATAGTGTCACATTTCATTTTGTGTGACACAGTTTAACGATTAGAATTTCGATTGCGATTGCTTCGAGTTTTTGTTTTATGTTTCTTACAGTTTTACCAATAACAAGGGCTGTTTGTAAAACATGCATGCCCCCCTATATGGGCTATAAGTTGTATTGTGTGAATAAGTTTTTGTCACTGTGAACAACGGGTGGTGGTTGTGGTGGTGGTGGTGGTGGTGGTGGTGGTGGTGGTGGTGGTGGTGATGGTGGTGGTGGTGGTGTAGGTGGTGGTGGTGGTGGTGGTGGTGGTGGTGGTGGTGGTGGTGGTGGTGGTGGTGGTGGTGGTGGTGGTGGTGGTGGTGGTTGTTATTGATACAATGCATTACAAAAATGCAGTTAGCCTTACATTTGGTAAAATTTAAATATATTACAAGGGAGGCAAATGCTGTAACAAAAAGAACATGCATAAACGGTAGTTGTTTCCCTTGTTTGAACCATACTAAATCCTAAAAATGCCTATTTCCAGTAACTGTGACCTTCACCTGTGACCTTTGACCTAGTGACCTCAAAATCAACAGGGGTCATCTGCGAGTCATGATCAATGTACCTATGAAGTTTCATGATCCTAGGCCCAAGCGTTCTTGAGTTATCATCTGACAACCACCTGGTAGTAGTAGTAGTAGTAGTAGTAGTAGTATAAGCAGTAGACCGACAGACCGACAGACCGACCGACCGACAGACCGACCGACCGACAGACCGACATGAGCAAAGCAATATACCCCCTTATTATTATTATTATCTGTTGAACATTTGAAGAGAATCTTAAATAGTCTAAAAATGTAATATTTCGACTATTATTGTAATACTGTTATTAATATTGTGTTGCGTTGACTGTCAACAAAATTGTGGTACATACTCTGTATTATTCTCGAATTTACAGCAAGGCTATTACTACCTGTGTAGAACATCCCTGCCTCTGCCAATTGTTCTGGGCTCTGGGACAAATGTTGAGGCCAGTGTGTGTACGTATCTAGGCGGGATTGAAGCGTTCGGAACCACTCGTGCTTTGCTCTGTAGTTTGCGGCTTCTCGACCTAGAACGTTTATATTATGATACATGAGCCACTACGGTGTTTTATGTACAATGTTGTATGTTTTCTAACCAGTGGTATTTAAATAATTAATTAATGATAGCAAACATTAATTATGGAAATTTATTAATAATGCAGTTGGTACTATACAGAATTGTGCGTTTAAATTGTAATGTTTTATATACGCTTTGTTCAGATTATTAACACTGTTTGTGTGGAATTGTCTGCCTTGTGTACGTATTCTAACTACAGTCCGTTCACGACTTATGTAAGTTATATCTCTATTATGTAACTAATTATGCTAACTGGAACGCGTAATACCTAGTTGCCTTTGGAAGATGTCACGTTGCCTTCGCCTTATCTTTTCAGGATCCTGAGTTACGATTCTTTGCTAAAATGGATGTACAGAACATTGCATTTATATAATGTTTCGTGAAACATACTCTGGCATATGTCTGTCAAGTACAAATTGTCATATGAGTTTTTCGTCATATGGGAGTACTTATTGCAATACAATACTGATGCTTAATGAAAACCGAGATGATAAACCTACGGAAAGTGGGAAAGTGTTACCCTATATCTTTCTAAGGCTTCCAAACTTCCAAAGTGGTCCAATATAAACGGACAGTTCGATGAATTTTTTGCGTGTTCCAGCATTGGATCATCCGTGTCAGAGAAGTCTTTTAGACCGATGCCGCAGCAGAAACACCGCACGAGGTCGTAGCTGTGACCTGCAATAAACAGCATGCATATATTAATCAAAACATGCCATATTAGTGACAATTATTGAACGCACAGAATGTAAATCGGGTACAGTTAAAGGTACATTAAAATTTGCCACACACGCTTATTTAGTATATATCGTTTCATTTATGCGCAATGTTGTCCGTACGTTATTATCCCCCGCAATAGGCGGAGGGATATTGTTTTGGCGTTGTCCGTCCGTCCTGCCGTCTTTCCATCCGTCCGTCCGTCCGGAGCCATATCTTGGAAGTGCTTTGGCGGATTTCAATGAAACTTGGTATGAGTATATATTTTGGTATGAGTATATATATGGATAAGAGGATGATGCACGCCAAATGGCACCATCTGTTAATAGCGGATTTTGTGTCCAGAAGCATATTGGCGGGGGATATCAATTAAACGAATTAGCCTGTTCTTTTTTATTTATAATTTTCATTTACTGTATTACCGGTGAAAACGAATCCAGCTTCACATAGTGCCCTTGGGTTCGGTTCTGCCAGTGGCCATCCTCGGTATGATTCCAATCTGTATTTAATATCCTGGAAATCTGGATATTTGGCTGTCTAATAAATGAAATAAAATGTAATATCAATAAATAATTTGCAATTGTACAACGAAATCTTTGAATAAAAAATGTAAATATACACGTTTTCTTGCGTGAAAAACAAAATCTTTATATGAACCATGCACGTACTGTTTAATATTAAGAAACCGACAAGTCTTTAGAATATATTGACATGATGAATCCATACCTTCCATTTATGTTTATTATTTTGCTCTTGTCCAGCGCCTGACTGCATTTGTCTACTAAGATCATTGTGTTGCTGTGTAGGGGTTTCATTCTCTCTTCCATCGGTGACTTGGATGGAAAGTCCAACAGTATTGTCACCGTAAGGAGGCTGATTTAACGTTTCAGAACCGGGAAACACAAATTCATTCCGTTGACTTTCATTAAAACCACCTGTTACATGAGCCTGTGATATATCATCAAACCTTATTAAAGGGATTGTACTAGCACGAACGCGTTTCTCCAACGCACTGAAGTCCGCATCTGTACAGTAGAAACATTGCCGATACTCGTTTTTGTATGCTAAAAACGTATCTGTTAGATGTTTGTCCTCTGTGAAATGTAGGTTTTTCCAAAACGAAGGCGGTGAAAGCACTGCATATGTGTTTATTTTGCTGGCGTACAACAGTGGAGGGGCGTTCAAGCCACATTTGACACCAAAAGCATACAAGCCATCTAAAATCTTTGATGTATCCATACTGGTCATTTTAGTATTTTTGTTGCGAAATCCTCTGCTTACTTGAATTTTGAAAACAGGAATGTCGTCAAAGTAATCTCTTGAAACGACTGAAACAGAGAGTTATGCATTTTAATTAGAATTAATGCTGTATACAAGTTCGAAAATGTGAACATATACAATATTGCTATTTGGCACTTCCTTTTTACAAAAACCATTAAATGTTCTATAAAAGTGTATGCATTTACATGTCAATTCATACCTGTAACCGAACCTTGCCAGGGTGTAGTTTTGCCTATATACATTGAATTCCTGAAATGAGAAATAAAATCCCGTGATAATTACGTGAAAATATTGAATTTGTAATATAAGATTACAATTGTACATACCGTAATTGCTCATAGTTTTCGGACACTCTACATTTTTGGACACCTATGTTTTTAGCCAAAATTATTATTGTTCGTGACTCTTAATCTTCGGATATACGGGTTTTCGTCAATAATAAATGACTCTAAATTTTCGGACAGTTTATGTATCAATGCTTTTATACCAGAATTCTGCCCTGTGGCGTTTATCTGGTGAGACTTCGATCCTGAGTTTTTCCAACCGGATTAAGGTTATAACACCTGGCAGACGAATTCCTTTAAGCAATTGACCATTGCATTTTCGTTATTAGGTAAATACCATGTATTCCGGTAATGGGCAATGGTTTCACCCAACAACTTAAAGTGAAACATACATAATATGTATACTATACGGCGTGGTATTTGATTTTACAAGCACGTGCTATTCGTTGAAACAATTGACGCTATACACATTGCATACTCGTATCCGATCGTTAATGCAATATTTTTAGTGTTTCTAAATTTTCGAATAACGATATTTTTGTATCTACATTTTCGGAGACGAACACTTACGTAATTACGGTACACGTGCTGATCAAAAGTTTTCTTCTAATAAATAATTAAATATGTGTGCCACTGACAGACATAAATCAAGAATAATCCATATAGAGTTTTGAAGATCTATGGTAAATGAACAGAATTAACATGCCGCATATATATTTACCTTATATTATCCATTTTAACAGATTCAACTCCTTCATACATGTCTCTCATATTTTACTTCCAATAATTATATCAGACGCAATCCGTTAAGATTGCTACTGCGTTGTAATATTGTTTAACATTTACCACTATTCAGCATTTCAAAACTTCCAATATCTACATATATATTCATAACGATATAATATTGTTGGAATGGAATTATGAATATAATGAGAGAATAAAGACTGGCATACAATAATATATTGAAAAATATTTCACAACACCTTGAAATAGTACAGCAGCCTATCAGTGTCATTATGCCTGATGCTAAAAAATAAAATAAAATGGGATTACACATTATGGATATAACAACAACAACAAAAACAACAATAACAACAACAACAACAACAACCGCTTCTACTGCTACGATCATACTTCTACTAGAGTAACTACTGCTTATACTACTACTACTACTACTACTACTACTTCTACTACTACTACTACTACTTATAATAATAATAATAAAAATAATTATAATTATAATTATAATTATAATAATAATAATAATAATAATAATAATAATCATAAAAAAACATTATACCTCAAATAAACGTGTATCCTTCTTCTAGAAAACCCTTTAAAATCCTCAAAATACGATAAAGGCAATACGGACCGTTCACTATTGTGCTAACGAACGAATGTGCTACATGTTGACCGCGCATTCTAAATATTGACCGCGCGTACTAAATATTGACCGCGCGTGCTAAATATTGACCGCGCGTAATAAATATTAACCGCGCGTACTTAAAATTGATCGCGCGTACTTACTATTGACCGCGCGTGCTAAATATGGACCGCGCGTACTAAATATTGAACGTTCCACTGCGCGGTAACGCTTTATTAAACCCGGCGATTCCTAAAAAACTAAAAAATATTTGTTATCATTTTTTAATAATTTTTATTAATTAAATTTACATTCAATATGAAATATATTTCAACGTATTTATATTTTCTCGATTTAAATTGTCTTTGCGAGTTATAAAATTCTACTCAATGCTTTTGCTTTTATAATCATAGATTATACACTGATTGATACATATACAAAATACTAATACTACTGCTATTTTTCATACTTCTACTACTACAATTCAACATAATTAATTTACTTAATGCTAACTTAATGAGTAACTTTACTGACCTTCAAACATTATACTTACAACTAATTATTGGTATATATATAACAGTCATTTTCATTGTAACAATAGTATTATTCTATTAACATTTAAGCATCGTTACACGAAGGTACTAGTACTCACAATATGGGAGGCACAAACATTGCCCCAAAAGAATTTCGTTTAAAAAACACGAATATAAGGCTGAATATATCTAACGTTATGACGTAAACGACATTTAAAACACGCTAATAACAAAGAAACACGTAAGAAATAAAGATTGCGTCAGTCTTCTGACATGTTTAAGTATATTGAACGATATATTGGAAATTCCTAGATTTGACCCAGGTAGACTGGCTTAACTGGGATCCCAATATTGCTTCATCATATCTAATTTTAGAACGATCTTTCCACCAGCGTAATCGGATAAATATATATTGTTAAAGGATGTATTCCCTTCATTAAGATTTAATGAGAATAATTATCGTTATTCTTAGACAAATATGTGTGTGAACATGTGGAATTTGAATTGTTCTTACAAGTTTATTATATTAAATGGAAATACCGTTGATATACCATAAATCGATTAATCTTGTATTATATTAAAAGTCATGCTCATGACTATTCTTCACTGTTTCGCATGATTAACACGCACATTCGATTATTGATGCAATAACAGAACTGCGCTTCATTCGTAATTATCAAAGGAGGGTGTTATAATGAATCATAAATATCTTAATCACATATAACTACTCTTGAACTTGTACTAGTAAATCCATAATATTGAATCATAGACATATCATACAAATTTCATCTCGTTTTTATCGTCGTAGTTTGGAAGCCATAATTTGACAAACAACGTTGGTTTACAGTTCAATTTTTTACTGATGTTCTTTTATCACATAGACTTTGAAGTACATTGAAGCGATGATTGATTGACTTACAAAATATACTCTTATGCACATTGTTGTTGTATTGCTAAGTACGGTACTGATAGTTCAAATACAGATCTGAAAGAATTTCCATCAATTCAAATAAACGTGTTTTTGCTTTTTATTATACAGTTTCATCTTTGCCGCACATTTAAAAAAAAGGTTTCGATTTTTTTTTGCTACATCGCGTTATTTCACTGTTCCAGATATTCTGGGAACCTATAATGCGAGTTCCTATATTTGAAAAAAACACTCCTGTGTTGCGCATGATATTTTATTGCGCACGTGTTATACTTTTAACAAAGGCTATGATAATGCGTGTTAGTTTGAATATTCCATGAAAACAATACAAAATGCTTACGATCCGTGGCACACATTATATATTCCATAATCTGCATACGCGGTCATTAAATGTTGAAGTGTTTTCTTCCGGCAATTTTCAAGTGAAAACATAGCTGCGGAATAACATACATATCATGTTTTATTACTAAAAATAGAAATGAGAAAATTTGTCAATGCTCTCATCCCTATTTTTAGTAACAATACATGTATGATGTATTGCGATTGCGTACGGAGTGCTAAGAGTGTTGAATTATTGCTAATACTGATGACTTGTTGAATCTCATCACCGTTATCATAATTGGTAATTATAATTAAAATAATTTATAGTAATACTTATGATAATAATTAGAACAATAAAAAATAAAATAAATATTCTGAAAATTTAGGCCTACAAACCATCAGAATAAATTATTATTGTATCATTTAAATACATGCATCTTTTTATTTAACATTTTATTACATTTAATTATGTTATAATTTTTATTATTATTATTATTATTATTGTTATTAGTATTATTATTAAAGTTTTAAGTTTATTATTATTAAATGATGATGATGATGATGATAATAATAATACTAATCATTATTTTTTATATATAAATTCGATAATAATAATAATCTTACAATGTTTATAATTTTTGTCATTTTTATTATTCATTATTATTAGTATTTACTTTATTACTTTTTATAATTATTACCATTACAAAATACACATATAATTCGGGTTAATTTATTTCCACATACATATTTGATTATTCCTTCTATAACTTTTTTAAATCATATTGATTTTTTAACCAGTTATTAAAAAATATATGTTTGTGTAATTATTCATAAATTATTCAATTCAAGAAGTCTGCATCTTGTTATATCAAATTTGGTAATATTTTTTTTATTTTTTTAATCATGTCTCCTCCAAAATTGCAAATAATGTTTGTGTCTTCGTCGACCTGGCTCAGTGGAAGTTATCACAAACTTCATCTCCCTGTTCCATGTACACTCCAAATAAAGTTATTTAACATAATTGGGTTGTATTGATGCTTCTTGAACTGCTATATGTGATAATGTTACATTTAACCGGTTGTGGCGCTACTATATAACTTTATCAGAGATTAATATTGCCATAAGTATTCACCATGAGTTGTTTGTACATTTTCAGAACATATTTGCATTCGATGAATACAGTTAAATATATATGTTTCAGGCATGTTAAAAAACATGGGTGTAATAAATAAACTGTAACATCGTATAGTGCCCATCTACTAAGTTTGTTAAAAGCATGTCGCTTAGATCCCTTTGGTAAAAACTGACACGGCCCAGAGGTCACATGAGTTATAAAGAGTAATACAAAAATGTAACCTTCAAACAATGCAAAACAGGTTTTGGGCTTTGTTGAGCTAACTCAGTTGATCAAAAAATCCATCTCCCTGTTTCAAGGACATTTCAATTAAAGCAGGGACGTCTCTCAGAAAATGGATTTAACCCGGTACATTCTTATCGCTAGGCGGCCACTATATCCACTTCGTCACCGAATCCTCGGTGAAGAAACTGGCGAATGATGTGTTGCTGAGGTAGAAGGTTAACTGATATACTTAATATTCGATACAATATACACTAGTGTTCGTATCACTTTACGTTGGCAAACGTAATATTGATTTATTGTATTCGACAATCGCCACGCAGACGGCCACGTATAGCAATAATATGATCACACTCGGTTAAAAAGACGCATAGAGTTGACTCGTGTAGCATAAAAAGTTGTATTCCATTATGATGTGTGGTCCTTTGGCGAATATAAGCACAACAAAGACGTTGTAACTAGGGTTGGCAACATCACAGTTCCGAAAAAAATACAGGCTGTTTAAACTTTATAGATCTTAACATGGTATGCATAGGTATTGTTTAGATTGCTGGCAATGACAAAAGTTTCAACACTTTTTATGTTATGAATTGCATCATCATTTAACCAATACGATTGTCATTGAATAATATTAAAGTGAATACAAGTATTCGCCATAATAATGTTATGGACATTACTAAGACTCCATTTTAATTCCACACAATCGTTCTTTTTAAAAGTAATTAAACATGCAAATACCAAAAAAGAAAACATAAAAATGACCTGTTAAACTAGTCATTTAAAAAAAATATCATCAGTAGTACATTAATATTTACAAAAACAGTAAAGTATAAAATATATCAATATATATAGAGTAAATAATATTTAAAAAAAAACATAATGTACAATTTAATAAATTCAATGTGATAATCTCATTTATGTCGGCTTCTTGGCAATTATTTATATGACTTTATATTAACTTATTTAATATATAATTGCGAGGATAATTGTAATAGAAACATCAAATTACATTTTAAGTTGAAATATAAAATCATTTTGCCAAAATACATTCTAAAAAAATATGTTTAATTATATGCATCTCATTATGTCAGAAGCACGTGTTCTTGCTCTTATAATTCGTTAACTCGTTATCAACAACCACAGTCATATACACAACACAAACGTTACAGCAATTCATATTTTGAAAAGATAAAACCATTTATAATGTAATATAATCTTATGTGTAAAATCTCAAACTTTTAACATGAAATGCTGATCAACCCTATTATATATTGTATTTGTATTGTATTTATTTATTTATATTAAGTTAAATACAAAACAATACAACCAGTATCATACAGAGTACAACGAAGTTTAAATTAATATTTAAAAAAAAATGATAGAATACCGTAAAACATATTATTGTACAAACGAAATGTCTTATCAAACCACCAAGAAAACGCATTTAAATCAATGAAAATACAATACAGACACTCAACAGAAATATATCACAATTCTTGTTAAAAAAACACATTAAAATGTTATACACAATTTAATACAGTACGTGTACATACATCTTCATACTCAAGATAAATACAATTAGTCACATATATTGAGGAATTGACGTTCATGATCTGTTAAAGATATCTGTAGGTGTGTTGTTAATACATCCATGTCCAATTCAGTTACATTATCCGTTGTGAAGCCATAGCCAATTTATGTTCTATACGTATTGTTTTAAATGCATATCTTACTGCAGCATTAAGGATATTACACAACACATATTGCATACCCGTTGTAGTCGTTCTTACGAAGCGACTTGTTTTTTATCATAATGGTATTTGCAATGATAGATACGTCAGTTACCAATAAATAACTATATGCAATTATCATCAGCTCTTCGATGTAATTATATAAAGGAAGACGATAAGCATAACTCATTAATCTCAACAGGCATTTTATTGACTACATGTTTAAAGATTGGAGGTTGATTGATTGGAGTTGATTGGAGATTGGAGGAGAACTTTATAAGATCTCGATCTTTCGTTCTAATCCTTTTTTTGAACAACGTGACTTATTTGTAACTGTATATTCTATGCAAATGTATACCATGTTTGTTCGTAAAATAAAATATGTTTAAACTAAAGATTGGAGGTTGTGTATAGACGGATCCCAGATGTATTTATACAGGATAAACCAACGAAGTTTAAACCAGTCCCCAGTTCTTGTTTAAATATTAATTTATGTTCATCCAAAATCAAAAAGATTTACACGTGCTCCTTTTTTTTCCAATATACAAAGCTCATGTGCGCTTTAGTTCAAAACATGTGAAACGCTTTTCTGGTGATGTCCCCATGCGATAATTGGCTTATCGTGTATGTTAATTTAAATATGATAAAAATATGTGAAAGCGCACATTTTTGGTGGATACGCATCACCGCTAATCAGTAAAAGAAAATTGCATGAAAGTTTGAGGGTAGTGAGATAAACACGAAGATGATATGTAATTAGTGTTTCACACAAACTTCACCGGGTACAACAAGACCAATGTTCAACTATTCAACGGACGTGTTCTAAATCTTTCCCCGTTCACTTAACACATTGTTTGCGCCGATAACTATAGCGGAAATAGCTCTGGTGCACTATATTTTGTTGGTAACTGTTACTTAGACACTTTACAGAAGAAAAATTGTGGCATTAGCAGATTCTCCAGCTATCTAGAGTTTATTTAGTCAAAATCATATATCATACCACGTGGTGCACATAATCTGCTTATACATAAAAAGATATACGTTGATTGTTCATTCCACATATGTGCAAATCATTTCTTTCATCGTTTTGCTGCAGTGTTGATACCTATCGTAGGGTTGTGTGCAATCCAAGAAGAACGTGTGCTGTGTGCCGGGTGAAAACAATGTCTTCATCTCCATGTCTGGCCCAAAAGACACCTAATTTAATAGAGTTCTTCAACGATGTATACTTTCTGGAAATAGAATTGGAATATTGAGCGACATCAGAAAATTGCATAATAAAATATACATTTACCATATGCTACCGAAAACATCCACAAAACTTCTCGATCTTAATGCATTTTATAAACTTCTGTTTGTAATGTGTTTATTGCCAAACCTCAGCATAATACATCACACAAATACATTGTGAGTAACATAAACAATCTATTGGCACGCCAAGCATGCGATTAATAGTGTGCTTGCAAGCTAATAACTGCCTTTCCGATTAGGCGACTGACTACATAATATGGCAAAACATTTAAGCACAATCTGAACTAAAATGTGTAGCCTTCTAATTCTCGATATCAATACTGATGTAATTATAACGTAAAAACATTTATATGAAATACTACATATATAATATAAGAGCAATACATAACTCTGGCTTCGATTAACTTTGTGAAAACATATATGCGATGCTATTTTGTCCGTGTTAATTTGCCGCTGTAGTACATTGGTTTAGTTGAAATTGGTATCGATAAACACAAAACAATTGCAAAAGAAGTAAAATATATCGACGTTGTTAGTACAATTTGCTAAAAAATTACCATACATATAAAATAGAGTATTGAATATTTCATAAAATCAATCTTTTATTTTTGATTTGAATGTGTTTGTTTCTTTTTTGTGTTTACAAATTGACTTTGAGCATTACCTTTGTGTTGATTCAACCTGTCATAAACGTGCGAATCCTTTCGAAAATTGGTGTGTCGCAGAATGGACACTCATCAACGTATAATGTGCACTCCATGCAGAACATAAGATGCCTACATAGTAGGAACAGTGCGTTCACTCTGTTAATGTGACATATACGACACGTAAAACGTCTTTGTAAGTTTCCATACAGATTTCTCTCTGAAAAAGTAACTGATCAATGAAAACATGAAGCTAAATAAAAATTAATAATATTGAAATTAGTTAAGGAATAGTGTATCCAAAGGACGGCGTACTTTAATTTCGATGTGTAGGTTGTATATGTTTGTCAAAATACAGTAAATGATACTTAATGGGTCGCCGTGGCGTAGTGGAAATGGTGTCCGCCTAGCGACCGGGAGGTTACGGATTCGATCCCCCATAGACACCAAGTACTGATTTTAGCTTCGAGGGTGTTTTAAATAAGCCTTAGGCTTTCAATGAAATCGAGCTAAAATCATTAGGTTTAATCTAAATTAATGGGAACAAGCAAACGACGCGAAACATCCTGTGCATCATCAACAAGTTCATAATCTGTTATTTGAGAATCGCTTTTTCCCACAAACACACTTAGTAACTACAAACTAAAGCAAGTTTTTACATTCCAATTTCAATTAATGTTAATCACAAATGTACACTATTATAAAATCCCACATTATGGACGTGATATTATTGAAAAAGTGTTCATATGACACCAATAAAATACTAAGACACAATAAGTATGGCTCAATCATATTTTGACATGTAAATACTGCCTATCACCTTGCAGCATGCATATCGACGCTTGTACGTACATTAGTGTAAATGATTTCTTCAAATAAATGTATATTACCTGGTTCGATAAGCTGGGCGAAATCCAAGTTAGGATCATCGATGTCGTTCTGCTCAGTAAGGCTCAGTGCTACATCAACATAATTCCCATTTCTATTTTGATCTCTGTTGCCTGAAAAATCTTTTATATTTACTTCAGAATCTTCCACGGCGTTGTAATATTTCATAACAAAACATTGAACTTAAATGAAATCTATAAAACATTAACCGACTCTAACAAAGCTTAAATCACATTCACCAAGAAACAATATAAAACAACGCGGTGTACGTTGTAAAAAAGAATAGAAATCAATGTGCATCTAAATTTTTAATATTAGGTCAACGCAACCTATTGCTGCTATTGCAGAGCACAAGCGTGCATATGGCACGTGAATTCAGTTTGTCCATAACAAATAGGAAGGCACAATTGATAGTTATTAAGTTAATTAAATATTAATATTATTAAAATACTATGTATTAACTTGTTTAAACTGCCCCATATTCGTCCTACCAGATATGATGTTCAAAGTTTAGGTAAATTTTATGTTGATATCAAAATCGAGTGCATTCCCTTTATTCATATGTACGAAAACTGTCAAGTCAATGAGTGCTTCACATAAATATAATCTACCTTGTTCGACAAATTCAGGCAAAACCAAGTAAGGTTGTTCTACAGCGACGTGGTAATTTTGGTCGGTCATACCAACATCGTCATAACCGAAGTCATGCTGGTGCGTAGCAGTCGAATGATGAAGTGCATCATTTTCTCCCTGACCAGGTCCTATGGTGACTGAAAACATCGTTGTATACCTCATAGGATTGGTCAAAATGCAATCAAAACTGCAAATTAATTTACTAGTATACGCTTACTCATTAACGATCTAGTCAGTATATTCTAGAACATGATTGAACTTAAATAAAATCGATTACACCAAATTGATCTAAATGAGATGCTTGTAACAAATATTAACAATCTGAGTATTTTTTTCAATATCGACATTTTGTGGTTACAATAATAATTTCTGGTGTAATCTCTAATCACAAAATAGTTGATTTTGTCAATCGTTGTCGTTACTTTAAAATAGTCAAAACGTTTTCATGTTGTTTTACAATTTTAAGGAACCTCAAGAATTCACTTAGAACACAAATGGAACAAGTAAAACTGTATTTTACTGATTACGATGTTTTACCAGTTGTTGGTCGTTCGTGATAATTGTAAAGTCTGCGAAGTAGGTTTAATGAGATACTTTAGTTCGAAATAATGTTATTATAAATTAAACTTAATTTCATAATGTTCGCTCTTTTAAAGGGATATTTTCACGCTTTGGTAAATTGACACAATTGAAAAAAGTTGTTTCAGATTCGTAAGTTTTCGTTTTAGTTATGATATTTGTGAGGAAACAGTAATACTGAACATTAACCATGCTCTAATATAGCCATTTTATGCATCTTTTGACGATTTTAAAACCTAAAAATTATAAAGCGTTGCAACGCGAAACGATTGAATAATTTGGAGAGTTCTGTTTTTGTCGTTAAATTTTGTGAAACTACGAAGATTGTTTATATAAGGTATAAAATACGTCAATAATGTGTACTCGGCGGAATAGCTCAGTAGGCTAAAGCGTTTTTACTTCAGGACTCTGGCAGGACTCCAGGGGTCTCTGGTTCAAAACCTGCTCCGGGCAATGTTCTTTTCCTTTTTTAATTTTTTTTCTTGATTTTTTACTGGGGCTTTTATGATCCAATGTTTACATTTATCAATATAAAGCATTTAATGAATAAGTTTCAAAAATGCCAAAATCTGTGAAAAGGCCCCTTTAATACGAAAATGTGATATTGGGAATAATCCGGATTCTCAAAAATGAAGAAGACAATTTATAACGCAGATTTGACGAAATTGAACATGCTGTTAGTTGTGTTAAGAGGTTCTTTTCATGGTATATTAAAACATATAAATCCGTTTCAATTTTTGAACAGGAAAAACGTATAGCACGAATATGTCGTTGCACACAACTGAACGTTCAGGCACCGTGCATCAAATATAGCAAAATCGAGAATTACTTTAATGGATACATTTAATAAATGTATTTACTGTTCAATAAAATAGATTATATTACACACCTTCTTGTTCAATCGCAGCAGTTGTAATGTTGCCAACATTCGAGTTTTGATCCGCTTGTGTGTCGCTGTGTGCGTGTTTGCAATGATTTAGTTCAGGAAATTCAACAGGTATATAATCGTTGGCAACCTGGTTCGACTCCGTTTGCTAGTAAATGCAAATGTGGCTATTATGTATTATCGCGTAAATGGGTACTGAATTGCATATATTTTGATACAAAAAGTAACTCACTGTAGCAGCAAAATCTGGTATCTCTTGGTGTCGATTGATAAAGTCATCGCCTTTGGCCTCCCATAAATATGGGCACTCCTTAAATTTACAGTGCTCTATCCAGGGATCGTCTTCTTGTTGCCAATTCGCCAAGCCACCGCCACAGGCGAAACATATACACTCATCCCCATCGCCTTTTACAGAGAAAATAAAACGTTTGCAAACTTAAACTGGAACCCGTGGAATAAGTAAAACATATAGTTATATACCTATGTAAATTTGAAAAATCAAATCTAATGGTTATGCGCCATGATGGTTGCCTACATTGTTTCATACTGACAAGACACGGAAATCCATACTTTACAAATTTCAAAGAACAAGTACAAAAAAGTTACATGGTTGCATCTTAACAGCCAATAAAGAAATCCGAAAATATGAAGATGGACGTTCTGGGTCGTATGTGTTGGTTAAATAATTTGTCCGGAGTAGCCTACTTGTGACAAGCTACTGAAACACACGATTTCACAGCGTCAAATTGAGTATGTGTGCGTGTAAACGGAGAAGTGAGAACGTTGAATATTAATACTTAAGATAGAGGAAACGCTTACTATTTTCGTTTCTTTTTATCGCGAAATATCTTTTTAAACTTATAGCAATGCTTCTGCATTCGATATCACGTGACTGCAATTAAGATTTATCTTATGGTGTTTTAACCCAGTAAACTACATATAAACTTAAATACCCGTGTAATACCATCCTGCCACTGCCATTTCTGTCGGCCTCTGCTTTAGGTGTGAAGGCCAGTTGGTAAAGGTATCTACACGAGAGTGAAATGTCCTGAACTGTTTATATTGCGCTTTGTAGCCTCTGCGTGTATTACCTACAATACAATATATGTGATAGTGCATTGTGACTGTACAATATATTACAATTATACAATGCATAATCTGTTTGTATAAATATAAATATATATATATATATATATATATATATATATATATATATATATATATACATAATGTGATGACCATGGAAATGTTTTGTTTATACTTAGTAAAGTACCAATACACATTACAATATACCAAACATTCATCTATGGGATGTTATCATTTAAGATATGTTTTTATATATAGATTGACAATAAAGTCAAATCTAAATGAGATAAATGGATCGTGGCTAGTTTTGAACGCAGATCCACAATTTGAACACACTTGATCTGGAATCAGTTGATGTTACATGCCAAATATTATAAATATTATCGATTTTTCAGAAGATGTTTGTTAAATTATATATCCTTTTTTTATATACACGTCTACATTAACCGATTCAAACCCGGTTAGGGCGAATTTGCATCCCATGCGTATTATCAAAAAACCTAGTAAAGGATGCCTATACGATCGTCTTTCTTAATAATTATTTTCCGTTTCTGAGAAGGACCTGCTATGGAAGTTGTCATATATCATGTTAAACCTTTGAAGTTCCCTGTTTTGGCCCCAGGCTAATGACCTCGCCAGGTATAATACTATAAAACTATATCTGCAAGATGCACCTCAATTAAGCTATTTTTTTATATAAGCAAATACTTTTAGATTTCTTGAACTGCCTTGTGCACTTTTGATTTACATTTTTATCAATTAATAAATCCATTTTCATAATGTCTTGTTGCTAATATAACAATAATGCTAATAATAATACTAATAAAATAAACAAACGGACTTGTTTCCACTGTAGCGGGATGATATGGTGCTTGTATTCAGTGGAATTGTTCACTTTTGATAAAAGCAACAAACTTTGCACATTTGTAGATAAAAGTATTTTATTCAATTTTAGCTATAGACCCATCTCCAATTTTCAAGATGGCCGCCATTTTTAAGATGGCCACCAAGATGGCCGCCAAAATTTAGGAAATTACATCTTACTGCCATATTTGATTAAAATATTCTGTTTTTGCCATTGCAATTAGCTGTTTTATGTTATCAATCAATTAAAATATGTTTCTACATGAATAACAATGAATTAAATATTGCATATAAGTCAAAATAGCTTCCAAAATGGCCGCCTAAAGTAAAAAAAATTAGGATTTTCCTACTCAAATCTATAATTTCAATACTCATTGAACGTATTTATGTAAGCAAGTGTTTTTCTCTTTTTTGAATTTACAGATACATTCATTTGTATAATATTCTCAACATATTGTGTCAGTCCTTAAATAAAGAAATAACTGCATTCAACGAGTTCACACTTCCAGACCTTAAAGCTGCCTTAAAATCTAACCGCGGTCACATCCTCCACAACATATGGTGCTTGTATTCAGTGTAATTGTTCACTTTTTAATAAAAGCAACACACATTGCTCATTGGTAGTTTAAAGTATTTAAGACAAAATAGGCTATGGACCCAATTCATATTTTTCAAAATGGCCGCCATTTTCAAACTGGCGATCTTTTACAAATCAAATGAAATATTACAATACTTTATTATTAATTATGCTAATAATCAAAAATCTTTGCAAGAAAAACATTTATTATAAGTATTTTGTTAATTTTGTACTTTTTGTAAGGTCAAAAGGTCATTTTTTTGGGGGAAAAATATGCTTTTTTGGCAAATAAACACCAGTGGGCTCTTGGACCATGATAATCTGCTTTATGGATTTATTTATTATTAAAGTAAATGAATATTTGCCAAAAAAGCGTAATTCCCCCCCCCCCCAAAAAAAAAAGACCTTTTGACCTTACAAAAAGTACAAAATTAACAAAATACTTATAATAAATGTTTTCCTTGCAAAGATTTTTTATTATCAGCATAATTAGTAATAAAGTATTGTAATATTTCATTTGATGTGTAAAAGATTGCAACAAAAATCAGCACCTCGATATTTTCACTTTTTTGATAGGTTGGCGGCCATTTTGAAAATGGCGGCAATTTTGAAAAATATTAATTGGGTCTATGGCCTATTTTGTCTTTAATACTTTAAACTATCAATGAGCAAAGTGTGTTGCTTTTATCAAAAAGTGAACGATTCCACTGAATACAAGCACTATATGTGGTGGAGAGTGTGACCGCGGTTAGATTTAAAGGCACCTTTAAGGTCTGGAAGTGTGAACTCGTTGCAGTTATTTCTTTATTTGAGGGCTGAAACTATATGTTGATAATATTATACAAATGAAGGTATCTGTAAATACAAAAAAGAAAAACACTAGCTTATATTACATACGTTCAATGAGTATTGAAATTATACATTGGAGTAGAAAAATCCTATTTTTGGTGCTTAAGGCGGCCATTTTGGAAGCCATTTTGACTTATATGCAATATTAAATTAATTCTTTTCATGTAGAAACATATTTTAATTAATTTTTTATATGGAACACCTAATTGTAATGCCAAAAACAGAATATTTTAATCAAATATGGCAGTAAGATGTAATTTCCTTAATTCTGGCGGCCATCTTGGCGGCCATCTTGAAAATGGCGGCAATCTTGAAAATTGGAGATGGATCCATAGCTAAAATTGAATAAAATACTTTTATCTACAAATGTGCCACGTTTGTTGCTTTTATCAAAACGTAAACGTTTCTACTGAATTCAAGCACCATATGATCCCGCTATAAGTTAGTATTCCAATCTTGCAAAGTTGTCCAGTCTGCAAAGAATCTAGCAAAACAAATATCAAAGACGTCCTCATACATGTGCAGATTCTTTAAACGCATTCTGGCGCATTAAGTCAATTTGTCCAATACGACGCATTTCTATCGAAAATAGTGTTGAATTGTTTGGAGGTTCGCAAAACTCATACGGCTAGGACCTATGTATATAAAATTATACCCAAGTATTACGAACGATAATTGTTATAGGTAAGGATGCCTCGGGTCGCGTAAAGAATATTTGAATTTTCCGTAAGCTATGTATACCTCGAAGATGCGAGCTTTAGCTGAATGTTGTGCTTACTACCCAAGCTGTTCGATTCGTTTCACAATTGGACTTTTAACCTCCGACAGGACAGTACGTACGCACATTAGATCGTGATTTAGTTTCCACGTACCTATACTCCTGACTAGATGTTATTCAACAAAACACTATTACAGAATCATATTCTTTCATAATTTAATTAATTTAGTATGCATTTTCACTTTATTAAACACTCGCATTGAAGAAAGATGAGAATATTGAATTCCTTAAGGTCGTTTGTCGGTCAGACCATATGTCTGTATGTCTATAGTCATAAATGTGTCCGACTTAGTAACCAAACAATTGTAAACGCCAATTATTCACAAGTTCATGAATTGTCCTTATTCTATAAAAGCTGTGGATGAGCAAGATTAATTATTAAACTGTTTGGTTTGCATACATGATTATTAATTTATTATAATGTGCTACATATTAAGGCAGAGCACTTCGTGGTTAAATCTACATGAAAAATTAACGGACAATACAGAAAGAATTGCAAAAAAATACATGTGTATGAAGCAAAACATGTCCATACAAAAAATAGCAGACATGGACTTAAAACTTAAAAAAACGGAGTGATACACTTTGACATGTACTCACCCCATAATCTGTAGTGACAGTCAATGAAAGCCAGTATTATGATCCTAAAAAAACCTATAATAATAATATAAGGAACCCAAAATTCGCAGGTTTTTTTATGATTATGTGTTTGCCATCAATGACAGCGACGCAAAAAGGACAATTCAAATTCTTGAAGAAACCGCCTGCCATTTGTATCCGCTCTTCATGTGTGCACATTGCTGAACATAGAGCATGACCTACCTATCTGACTATTTCAGGTTGGATGTTCTCAGCAACAAGCCATTCATAGTGCATGCCTGAGTACTTGGTACCAGACACCAATTTGAAATCTGTACCCAACGGCTACCAATATCAGATGCCTTGATTCAAGAGGTGATGTCTTACCCTTGATACACATTTAATCATATATTTCATTTTGAATCCTAACACATTTCTTGAAGTTTCCAGGACTTTCCATTATATTATCGGATACGCCAAAATGGTACCGTCTCCCGCGTTGCAGCATTAGTCGTGTCCACACGCGACGTGCTCTGGCTTATCTTCTCCTCCTTAAACGACATTTGACAAACTGGTGGATGTAAATTTTGAGTGTTTTTTTTTTAATTCGCCTACTCTTTCTATATAAGCAATCGACATGCCTTTGCTGAAGAGATACTAAATTCATGTAAAAAAACATTAGATGCGTTTTAGTTTGTGAATTGCTGTGTCACTCTTCTGAAAGATTCGTCTGCAAGGGAATGCCGTTCGTTTTTTAAAAGTCAATCAATCCGTGCAATTAGGTTTCATTGTTCATGAAAATTTAGTTTCGATAAGCTACACTACGCAAATACTCTTACTAGTTCGTAAAACGATTTGAAATGGAAAACTTTTGTGAAAAAACAACAAACAAACGATACCCACTCTTTTAACTGTAAAAGATCGATTATCAGAATGGCTCAAGATATGTCATGAAAACATGATAAAGCAATTTGAACGTAACAAATATGAAAATAAATTACCTATATACGTAACACTTAAAATGAATCAAACGACAATTTTAACAGCAATTGAAGTGCAGAAGGCTACATTTTCCAGTAAATGTCAATATTTAACCTAAACTTTTGGTCCATGTCCCGTGTTTTTGTCATATGATCGTTAGTTAGTATAAATCACGCCATTATTTAAATTGTAGTACTGTTGACAATCAATACTAAAACGTATTTAACGATTCTTCGGGACAATCTGTTAAAACGAATAAAGTTGTGAGGAAAACAGAGATCGGAACGGTCAAGGTCGTGAATCTTATATTTGCTTTAAACAAATCTCAAATTAATCTCAGTAACCCCAATGAAAACAAGATATAGACGTTAAAGGCGATATGAATCGTCCCTTAAATAAGTCGGGTGCACCTGTATAACCTCCATGAGTTATGTGTATATTTCTTTCAACTTGTTTCATTGCCTTTACTTAAAACACGTTTAATCAATCAACTTAAAACTCCACAGACTGACATATCGTTCTAAGTTGTCTAGAATCACGTATCACGTTTATTTGGTTAGATTAAATTCCAAGAAAAAATGGGAAATTAAATAAGTTATTTTTACTTTTTAAATTACTGATTGTTTTCTATTTTAAAGGGTTTTATTCCAATTAACTTAAGTGTACAATTCATAAGTTTTCAAAGCATAAATCGGGATAACGACATCAACCATTCCAAATTAATTACTTTGTAGTTAAGTAAACATATTCTTGTCAATTAACGACGAGTTTAATAAAGTGTAATCTTAAATTAAACTTCAAAGGACGTAAATCTCAAGCGAATATATTCGATGGTACATCAGTAACAATATACAAAATTGATCTTAATGTAAACGCGTAGTTGTGCACGTTTAAGTGCACTATTTAAATCTAGAGGCCACACTCATCGCAGAATCACTTCCGCTTTTTCAAAAACAAATTAATTACTGAGGTATTTTATTACTCGTAAATATAAGCTCATGAACGATGTTTTCAAATGTAGATCATATCGTTGCTGTACAGCATGTTATTGTTTTTAAAGTGGAATGAACCGTTAATGCAAATAATCATCATTCATACACTCATTACATAAAAAATAAGCATTCATTTTTTTACCAGTAATAAATAGGCATTTCTTAAGAAAGTTGCATTTTTCTCTTGTTTTGATCCCGTTTTTCTATTGCACGAAAACCTTATGCATGCCTAACGCGTATACTTGCTGATATTTTGACACATACGTCCGTGCCGTAAGCGCAGTATTTTACCAAGATTTTGAGCAAAAGAATTACACAAATACAAAATTGGACAAATCACATATGGAGTGTCAACAAACGCCGCCATTTTATAACTGGAAGATGTCTATTTTGTTAACGCTACCCCATTTGTTTAATATTACGGCGTGCGGATTTTTTAACCAATGGATATCGACATTATCGTATTTGAATGGTAAATACATTTCACATTGGTGGCATGAAATATGTATGGAATAAAGATATCTTTATATACACCAATGTAAAAAAGAAAGGTATAAAATACATGTAGTAAACTCTATATAAAGAAGAGATCCTTGCATTTTATCACAATACTATTGAAAGTTTAAATAATGTTTTTTTGTTAATTCAGCGCTTTTCCTTTCTTTTATACGTCTACAACCACACATATTGAAGTCAAATCAGAATTACAACAAGTTATAAAGTTACAAGTTGTGATAATTTACATATTCTATTAACAAGAATAAATGTGAATCCGATATTTTGATTTAATAAATTATAGTTTCCTATTTAAAAACAAGTTTAACAACTATGGCTAGATATGCTCTTAAAGTTGATGCTTTAACCAATGTTATTTGTTATACATGTACATTTTGCTTACATATCGGTAATATGTCATATGACTTTTGTGTAAAGTGCCTTTGAACGCACAATACTGTATGAAAAGGGCGCTATATAAATGTGGTATTATTTTATTATTATTACATTTAACAGTAGAGAATAGTAATAACTTCTAAGCTGATATTTTTTCCGAAGATTTATCATGCTTATATTAAAAAGGTAACACAGACACGCGCGCGCATGCACACATTCACACGCACACAGGCACACACACACACACACACACACGCGCACACACACATACTCACACACACACACACGCACGCACATTCACAAAAATTTGGCAACACAGTAACCATAACGTTGCAAATTGAAGTCCGTGATAATAAAATAAAACATACGTAATTATAATACCTTCGGAACTTGAACTCCCGGGACCTGGGTTTGGTTCTACGCCGGAAATCATTAAGAGTATAAGAATGCATCTACGCGGCAACATGTTTGGGGATTTAGGCACAAGGTCCAGCTCGCCTTAAACAGAATACATATATACGGATTTAAAATCGGATTTAAAGGGAAATCATCGATAATAAGTTGCATGCTAGTAATGCTGTCATTAAATGCATTAACCTGATAGAAATTAACGGATTATTTTAAGACACACAAGGATTCAAATCGCGGTCGTCAGTATAACAAATATATATGCCGTTACATCTCGACCAGTTCGATAGCTTTAATGTGTAATGGGTATTTAAGTTTATGTAAGCGATCTAGGTTATTAATGTAGTTTTATTTGCACTGTTTTCTTTTCAATATGTCACTAAAATGTTTTAAATTAGCAATTCGTGAAACTGTGCTCATTTGTTAGTATATGGTGGTTACTCATCAATGTAAAACTCACAAGTGAAAAAAGAGAATTTTTCATACGTTGCATACCATGTGGTATGGTTTACACAAAACTCAACACATATCGCCTGTCATGAGAACTAAAAAACGATTTCAATATAACAAAGCGTAAAATTGCTGTTTAACACTATTGCGCTTCGGAACGGAAGGTTTTCACAAAGGGCCATCGACGTCTAATATATATTAGAGTTGAAATATATAATACTGTTTTATATTTATATTTATGTTTTTGTTTGTTTTATTTCATGATATTTAAAAAAAATTCTTGCTTGATGAACAAACACGTATCGTAAAATGTTTTCAAATTGACGATGTTTGCGTACACTAGTCAATGGTTATATAAACGCATTGATTTACTCATCCACAGGGCAATGATTTATTGCTTGTTGATGCGGTAAAGTGTTAGGCATAACCAGGGCTGCCATGTGTTTGAATCTTTTTGACCGGAATAGTCAAAATGCATAATTTAACCATTACAATACGGTAAAGGCGTAGACAAGTTTAAAACAAACTGTAAAAGCACATGCTTGTTCGTGCAAAAGATGAAAACAATGAAACATGCTCCTTACAATGGAAAACTGCTGATGTACGAAGGAAGAGCGTTCACAAAAGGATTAGTGATGGTTGTTTTTGTATATATTTGACTATGATAAGCTAAAAAGCATGGTGAAGTACCATTGAAATATTGTCTAACAGCTACCATGGCTTAATAGAGTTGTGCATGCGATAGATTGTCAACTGCAAATGAAAAAAGGTGTTTCCTCAAATTAATCGATTTGCGTTGACATAATGTGTTTCACGCATTTTTTAAGCAGGAGTTTCTCACCGATGATAGGTAAATCGATGATATAAAACAGCACACACTCAGGCGCTTTATAACGATATGTCAATGCACGGGCTAACTTGGCATCGACTTTCGCTTCATGTTTTTGTTAAAACCTTTATACACATCTGTTCTACACCAACTGAAACAAAATAACAATTATGTATGATTGCGAAAAACATCACACGTTAATCATCATGCACGTTTTCGTTTGATTCGAAACAAACATGAAAGCTAGCAAACCTTCCGAAGGTCTATGGCAAACCTGTGCAAGCGTACAGCGTACCTCGTTCAAGAAAACCCTACACTATACACTACATAAAAAAATTCGCTTAAACATTTGAAGAGAGTTCATACCACGATAGTAAACGCCAATAGAATAGGATAATTATTTAAGAAATTCAAATTAACAAAAGTGCCTTGCTTGTACGATGTATTTTATTCAATATTCAATGTAAGTAATCTCTATATTAGTTTTAAGGCTAATTATATTTATTATGTTTTTTTCTACAATGAGCGCTAAATATCCTTAAGAAAGACACGAATTTTAAATTTAAAACTAGATGTGTTTGTGAAACACAATGTCCCCCTATATGACGTTTGACCTTGAAGGATGACCTTGACCTTGACCCTTCACCACTCAAAATGTGCAGCTCCATGGGATACACATGCATGTCAAATATGAAATTGCTAGCTTCAATATTGCAGAAGTTACATAACATGAGCAATTTTGACCCATATATTTGACCTAGAAGGATGACCTTGACCTTGACCTTTCACCACTCAAAATGTGCAACTCCATGAGATACACATGCATGCCAAATATCCAGTTGCTATCTTCAATAATGCAAAAGTATTCATAAAATAAGCGATTTTGGCCACATATATTTGACCTCTGACCTTGAAGGATGACCTTGACCTTGACCTTTCACCACTCAAAATGTGCAGCTCCATGAGATACACTTGCATGCGTAATATCAAGTTGCTATCTTCAATATTGCAAAAGTATTCATAAAATGAGCGATTTTGGCCACATATATTTGACCTCTGATCTTGAAGGATGACATTGACCTTAGCCTTTCACCACTCAAAATGTGCAGCTTCATGAGATACACATGCATGCCAAATATCAAGTTGCTATATTTAATATAACAAAAGCTATTACAAAGTGTTAAAGTTGGCGCAAACCAACCAACAGACCAACAGACCAACCAACAGACAGGGCAAAAACAATATGTCTCCCACTACTATAGTGGAGGACATAAAATATGTTTAAGCTTTAATATCTTTTAACATGCGAACACGGTTCAATACATAACTGTAAAATTGTTAATGAAATATTCTGCTGGAAAATACCCATATAACAAAACAAAAGATAACAGCAGTAATTAAACACATCGTATTTGGTTTAATATTCCTTATTTAATTAAATTTAGCAATCAATATACGGAATGTCAAGAACTTTGGTTTCCCATGCATATATGCTCGAAATGATATACTTTAAATGCATATTTGATAACACGTTATTTACTTTCTGTTAATATTCATTAGACATTTGAACACGTAGTTTTTTCCGTACTATCAGAATAAAACATCAACTTAATCCAAAAAGATCAAATATAAATATGTACATGTTATAACAACTGTACCTTTTAACTAGCCAACACAGCAGAGCGATGTGTTCCAAATTAGACAGGGAAGTTGTCATTAGTTGTCAGCTGATCTTTAGAGTTTAAAAATAGAATAAAAAATCCAACTTTTATCTATTTTGAAAGTTTAAAAATAGAATAAAAAATCCAACTTTTATCTATTTTTAACCTGGTATTTCCACTTAATTTTAGTTAAAAATCACAGTAATGATCTTGTATACAATATACATAAATCAAGTTTCACACTCAGTATAAAGCTGTTCAAACAAGTGGTGTTCATGCTAGTTAATCAGCTAAACATATACGAACGACCGTATCAAAACATGATCATTGAAAATATAATATTTGTATACTCAATTTCCGGTTAAAGGTACTTGTTCACCAAAAGGAAAATTGACAAAATTGAAAAAAATGTTTTAGATTTGCACATTTAGGAAATTATTGTTAATTGCGATGAAACGTGCTATAAAAATCAATTATATGAATATTGTGATGTTTTGAAACCTAAAAAGTATGCAGCATTACAAACGCTTAACGATCTATTTATTACCACAGAATCCCAGCTCATGTATACAATAATATATAGTTGTATTTTTTTGTGTTAATTAGGTCATGTTTGTTAATGATATACTTGGTTAAAATAATCATAGCATAACAAATCAGTGAAAAGCTTGTTACTTGTTGATTTATTATTATAAAATACAACAATACATTACTACAAGAATTTGAAGTGAACAAGCACATTAATACTATAACATGTTAACTCAACCCCATCAATCGAACATTATTCATCTTTAAAACCGAATCATCATACATTATTACATGCACATGCACCATGATGCCATCGTATAGACGGCATAATCTACTCAAGCATGTATTAATGTATTTATAAGCAACATATTAAGCATTCTCATGTTAAATTTATTTCAAGAAACTCAGTGAAACATTTTGTATAATTGCCTACGCGGGACAATACGTAGTTCTTGTAGTAAAATTATGCACGAAATGTACATGAAGTTCCACGCTTTACTTCACGACACTTTAGTTTAGTATAAACTTCATAGAAGTATGCGAGGTTTTATGAAAAGTTGGAATATGCACTGTTCGAATAGATGTCTTTACTTCAGAGAATTGTCCCTTTTATTGGAGAAATACCGTCCGCCCCTTTAAAAGTTCTGACAAAAAAACAATACAAATAAATAATGAATAATGAAACCATGCACTTTTCATTGTGTATACAAAGGTAAATTGGCATAACGCTATAATTAATTACACTATAATGCAAGTAATTAAGATTAGATCTTAAATAAAGCAAGCATCACTAACGATTAAAATTCGTAAGAACCATTTCTCCATTTAAATGTTGCTGATATGCTTCAAATCAAGTCAAGGGCTATGTTAAAAAAACAATGATGTTGACTGCTTTCTGTGAAAAAAGAACTGGACAACACTAAAAACGTACGATTCAAACACATGTAGTTCAAATTTCACCACCATATTCCTCTTCCTGGTACACATCTTTTTAATTCCCAGTTAGACTTGGATATTTAGCACGGATCACCTTCTTACAACCAGCAGGTACAGTTCTTATTCTGGTTCCCGTGGTACTATAAAATTTTGGTACGTCAGGCAACAGTGGAAAATTGCGGCGCACTACGTATGTATTAATTATCGAAACATATTAAAGAATGGAATAAGTGATAAACCTTCAAGCTTTTGTTAAGGTTTAGTTATATGTATCGATCAGTCTTTTCATTTTTTCGAATCACTTATGATTTATATATATAAATGATATTTTGTCATGTTTACCTAATTCGCAAACAGCGTCTTTCGGATGATGAATGTGTACACAATCGAACACGAGAATATCTGTTCAATGTACGTAATGTATAAGATGTATATTTTTTATGGTCAAATAAATAATAAATTGCAATAGCATTCCAATGCTAATTTGTACCTGGAATACAATTAAATGGTTTAATATTGCAGGCCATTAACGTGAACCTTGGTTATAGATTGGGGATATTTTCTAACTTGGTCAATTTGTATGGTTGCAAATGTTAGATTTAGCAAGAAATCAGGTCGCATGACATTTTATGCTAGTTAAAATTGTTGATAGATATTATGTAATCATTTTAATAAAATAAAGATCAAAAGTTTTATAAATAAGTTTGTAAAATATCTCATACTTTGCAGTTCTTTCAAACAGCATTACAGTGTCACTTTAATTGGTAGTGTCATTTCTTTCCATATGTATGTAATACAATCATTGTAATACAATTGAGGTGAGCAGTTGCGTTGCTGTGCACCTGACCGCATTTTAAATTATAATATGTAGAAACTGATGGGAAGGTAAAAATGCTTGGTTTAACACATTCATCAGTGTATTCGGGATCAGATCTCTACTCAGGTGCACAGAGCAATATATTAACCAATAACTGAAGTTATGTCTAACATTTTGTATGAAATCTTACACACCTGGCATATTTTAAGAAATATTTGCATCCGTTAATATTCTTTTGAAAAATATATAGCCGTAGTGATTTCTATTGTAGCAGAATTCTGCGTTTTGATGCAACCAAAGTGCATTTTTAAGGCATCATTTTGACACATTTCTTTACCATAATCCAACTTTAAAAAGGATAAGAAATGTTATTTTATGTTATAAATAATGCTTTTTTGAAAATGTTTTAACCATTATTGTGATGATAAAGCTATTAAAAACATAAAACATGCATTAAAGAATAAATGTCAAGTTTCTTGAATAATTTAACCATAACCATTTTCATTTTGACCCCTCATATTTTGAACCTTTGGGTCATTTTAACTCCTGGTTTTTGAAATCTACTGAATTCCCTGTAATTAGCTATAGTGTAACATTTTTAATTATTTATATTTAAACTTCTGTCCGGATAAATCAAAGATCTCGGATGCCTTGGTGTCATATAAAAAGACGTTTGGCCTGAAAATAGACTCTTTAAAGCAGCTGCAGAGGTTATTCAAATACTCACAAGTAGGAAAGTCTACATCTGTTTTATTCCAACAGGGTTTGGAAAACCTTTCACATGTGAACAATTGCAATTCATTGAACCTGACGGTTTGGTTATTGTTCTTGTACCACTCAATTCCATTATTGACCAACAGTTGAAAAAAACTTGCTGATATGGCCATGAGGTTGAAGTCAGACCAACACCAATTAAAAATGGACAGATAAAATATATTTTTGTCATTCTGAAGACATATTGAGTAACAGAAACTTCAATTACAATTTCCCATCAGAAAGTTTCAGAAAAATATAAATAATGTGTACCTTGTCATTGATAAAGCACATTGCATTTTGGAGTGGAGTGAAGAATTAAGACCAGAGTTTAAATAACTTGTACAAATAAGGTCGCATTAAGAAAATCGAAATATCCTTACAAAAATATTGTATTAAATGGTGCAGGAAGGAAAATGCTGAAATTACTGCACTAAAATCTAAATTCGTCATAGTTCCTGCTGATAAGGCTGCTGAAATGTTCAAACTATTTCACAAGAACTTTCAGAAACTACATCATATTGTGATTACAATAAGCAACCTAATGAAATGATAACTGACCATATTGCCGAATGCAATAAATTAAATGTTATAGTTAGCATTACTGAGAAGAAATTGCCATCACTTTACTGGATACCTAAATTACACGCCATATAAAAGTCGTTTTATCGCTAATTCAGTATATTGTACCACCAAGCATTTATCAGTGTATCTTACACTGCATTGAGTGCTATTAGATATTATATAGCTAAATAGTGTAATAACGTTAATGTAAATAGTAATATTAACTATTTTGGTCAATAAAAAACTCCTTAGAAGTAATTGATAAAATTGAAAAGAAAAAATATAAGGTAGCACAAATAAGCACTAATGATTATTCTACACTATATACAACGCTTCCTAACACTTTAATAAAATCCAAACTTGTTTCTTTGATTGAAAACAAATTTGCTTGAGAGAAATGTACATATATGGCTTTAAACACTAAAACAGCTTTTTTTTACTAATCAGATATTAGATATTACATCATTTGGACTTGTCTTGACTTTTGTGCAGCACTTGCTTTTCTTCTGGATGACTTGTTTGTTGAATTTAATGGTAAAATATTTAAACAAATTTATCGGCGTTCCTATGGGTACTAATTGTGCGCCACTTATAGCTGATCTTTCTTTTATATTGTTATGAACGCGAATTTATGTTAGATTTATCTAAAACTAAACAACTAGATTTGATTCAATGTTTAACCTTACTAGTAGGTACATTGATGACATACTTAATTCAGATAATCCATTATTTGAACAATATATTCACAAAGTCTACCCAAACGAACTAGTCTTAAATAGATCGTGTCACAATACAGACGCTGCGTATTTAGACTTGCATCTTACTATTAATAATAATATGATTAAAACTAGTTTTTACGACAAACGGGACAACTTTTAATTTGAAATTGTGAATTTTCCGTTCCTCAATGGTAACATCCCTAAAGGTCCATCCTATGGTATTTTCATTTCGCAGTTGGTACGTTTTGCCAGAACATGTTCATGTATTAAAGATTTTATCTTATATAAAAGAAAAAATTGCTAAAACAAGGTTTTTGTATCATAACCTAAGAAGTAAATTTGCTAAATTTCACTCAAAGTATGGTGATTTAATTTCAAAATATAATGTTTCTTTAAAATGGCATTTAACTTATGGAGTTTCCCATCCATCATTTTATGGAGATGTTTTGAAACGTATTCGCAAATTAATATATGTTAAAGAAAATGTTTATCTTAAACTTTTCAATTTAAGAAACTCGTTTTTAACAAAAGGATATGATGCTAACGTACTCAAAAAAACGTGTTTGTTGGTTTTCGATTTACTATATCTTTCTTTTCTTAAAATTTGGAATCATTAAAGTGATATTATGGGCATTTTTTACTGTTGAACATAAATTTGTCTTTGTATCGTATGAACAAATCTGCATGAAAACTACATTTAGACTCACATCGTACATCGAATCATGAATTTCACGGGCGTCTGTCTATAACACAATTTTTAATATGCGTAAATAAATAAATAAATAAATACAAACAATAAAACGACACATAACTATAAAAACAGGACTGAATGCCAAAAAGTTAACCTCAATTTTTACAATTTCATCGATAGCATAAACACCGCGGGCGCCAGTATAAAGCACATGGCATACCTCAGCGTGAAGTTGTTTCCTGTGGCTGCAGGTTTTTACAAGACAATGGTTCTATTGTGCATTTACACTGAATAATCGTTTATTCATATCTGTATACACCCCTTAAGAAGTCATACGGCCAACTTTAACAGTTGTAATCTACATGCATAGGTCATTGGGTTTATAGCGTTCTATTTTCATTTTATTTTCTCTCTGACTGGCGTTTCTTGTTTTATTTATTTATTTATTTTTTTGCAGTCACATAAACAACCAAGCAATGTAATATGGAACTTTTACACCCATTATTGCTGCTTCTTCCTGTATTTGCGCGATGATGATCTGAATTATTAACTTATGATGCTATATTCCTAAATCTTTTTCTATAAAGAAGGAATGTAGTTGACACTTGTTCGTAGTATCTTTTCATCGTTCCTCAAAAAATTGTAGCTCTGTTGCTCTGGTCTCTTTCCTACCATTGAGTAATTAATTGGTAATTAAATTGAATGCGTTTTAAATCCCTTTTATTATTGTTTAATTTGAGTTACAATGCTATGAGGTTAAATTTTATTTAAACTTAGATGTATCATGTATATTGCTGGACCAAGTGTGAGGTTCAGCGCTCTAAAACCGGTTTAAACCCCCAATGCTTTGCATTGACCTTTCCAAGGCGGTGACCCCATCTTTATTAATGTATGTGTTTTGTGCTGTTTTGTGCTGTTTGGGCAATTGGTCACTTGCCTTGCCTTAAATAAAGGACCAAGTAATTGTGTATAATGAGAATTCAATACTGCTCCAGCAGCTGGAGTTTCACTTTTTTATACTGTTATGAAGTGCCGATTCATCGCTCTGTCAGCAGCTGTAACTGAACGTGGACAAAAGGAGATCAGTGATATCCTGTTGATGACAGACTTTCAATATATAGGTGCTAGCCCAGCCAAGGAAAACATTACTCTGATATTATCCAGAAGGCCATATCCTAAATTAAAAGGGAACTGTTCTGAAACAACAATCAGTTACATTTTCAGTCCAGTATTAGAGGGGCTGTTCAAGGAACAAGAATTTCCATATTACAATTATTTATTGCACATCATTGCAGTGGATTGGCTATGGCTATCAAATAGCCAGGCAAACACTGGGTAGTTATTTTTTTGCTGAGGAGAGTGATGAACCTGAAAACGCACGAGTCATCATGTTCCATTCTTCTATGGACAAGGATTCTGGAAAGGTTAGTTTCAATAGTTTTACTTCTTAGTATTGCAATTTTGGAGGCTGAAGTTGAACGACAACAACAGTGGAGATAGCAGAACTGTTAACATGATTTTTTTATTCGATAAGTGCGGTTAGTTAAAACCTATTAATTTTAGTCGGTTGCATTGACAACCTTAAGTTTATATAGACACACTCGAGTCGGTTTCCTGGGAAGAACCAGTACTTGGTGATATGCAGGAGATGATGAGAACGCTCCCCTAGTAGGGATTGAACCCACGAACCCCTTATCGCTAGGCGGACACCACATCCACTACACCACCACAACCTTTAAGTGCGGTTAGTCAGTTATGATGCAGACAACCATAATTTACAAGGTTGTTTAAATAATATTACAATGATATAATAAAAACTTAAAAAAGTAAAGTTTGTTGTATTTTTAGCTGAAGGAGGTCATTCTCTCCAGTTTTCAAAAGCCGATTTCAGAATGCCCCATTCGACTCATATTTTCAACACTGGCCCTATGCATTGGAGCGGATCTAAAACATATTGAAAAGGTTTTTCATACTGGTCCACTCACGCCACTGGAAAGTAAGTTTTATTTCAACATTAAGCAATTAAAGGAATTCATCACATTTAAGTCATTACTTGTTAATTTACAAGTTATTTTTATGTGACCTTGGATTATACTTATATTACATTTTATTAAAACATCTTCTAGATTATCAGTTACATGACATGAATTTGCTCTGCACTTATCCAGGATCATGTACTGTTTAATTCCTTATTTGAGAAACATAATAAATATTATTATAAGAACTGGATTTGCGCTGTTGTATTATATTATAGATTCTTACTTATTGGTCAACACTAGCATATCCAAGTTCTTCTCCAACAATTTCTTCAAAAGTACTTTTTACATAACATTACAATAAATTGTTAAAATTATGATATGTGCTTTATCTAGTGACTTTACAAATAGAAATAGGATTTTTTAAAAGCACTTCTGATTCAACGTTGTAGTTAAACAAATGTGCATGAATAAAACATTTGTTTTGTGTAATGTCAAATAAATAACACAATTTACAACTTAACACAAAGTATCAAATTGTCTTATTTTGTTTCAGCACATGTCCAAGAAATTGGACGAGCTGGAAGAACGAGCACAGATGCACAGGCCATCCTGTACTTCAACCAAGAAGACTTGGCATCAACAGCAATAGGGAAAGACATGAATGAATACTGTTTAAACAATTCAATGTGCAAACGTGAAATAATAAATTCTTTCTTCGGGTTCCACACAACGGTTAAACCATTTGCCTGTTGCAGCGTTTGTAATTCTGATCTGGAACTGGAATGGCAGTTTGGAAATCTAAGAGTTGTTTGAACAATGTACTGCAGTTCTCTACTGAATGGATACGCTTAAGTGTGCCCAAAAGGATATTTTCTTTAAAAAAAACTGAAGACTTCTTAAGAATGATTATTTGTTAACGATGCCGTTATTTCATATTATGATATATAATGAATTTAATATTTCCTCCTTAAATATTGACCTTGACTTACCGGTCCTGGGGACCGTTTCATCAAATATCATGCGACAGATTTAGAATACGATGCATATTTCAAATAAACATTATTGGTAAACACGAAATCATAGTATTGCTAATTTCGGTAAATTAATGCATATCATACTTCTTTTACCCATGGTGCATATTTTGAGTGCATGTTGTTTAACAGTTTTTATATTTTCAATTTTTTAGTTTTAATTGTATATTTGATTTGTGGTACGACCTTTGATGAAACGGTCCCCAGCATCTTTAAAGTGTTTGCTTCATTATGATATACCGAGGAAATATGAACCAACTTTTTTCTTAAATTAGTTGCTATAACAAGAAAAAAAGATTTATCAATATTTCTTTCTGATCGATTCCAGGTAAACATAGCCCTGTAAGCAATTAATATGTAAAACAAGACTCTAAAATAATACGTTGTATCCTATGTGATACCTTTAAAGTACATAAAATTACACCAAGCGAAAATTAAGTCTACAATTCATAGAAAATGTTTATTTGTGATTCTCGATTCAATTGATGAATTCCTCCAAATTAAGTTTTGTAATGGGATTTCTTGGAGTCTTCTTCATTGGCGCCACTTGTCTACCTGCAGTTACAAGAAAGGGTCTTATTGCTCTTAAGCTGCTGATTATTTTCTTTTCATCTGCAAAAGATGACAGTCTCTTGTGTCTTTGTGCCCGTTTTATGGTAAATGTTTCCTGGCAAAAGTGATCTGATATCTCATTCAACCCAAAGAAAGAACTACTGCGTTTAACCAAAGAGTTCTCTGTAGCATTGGAGCACATTGACCTTAAATGTCATTTGGTAAGTCTGACTTATACTCTATTTGTAAGTAAGCTGGTATAATTGACTTTCCGGTATTGAAAAAACAGACCATAAAGGGTCTTATGTTCAGATCTTTCACTCAGCAGTACAGACTGGTGAGATAACAACCTAAGTATTTCAAGTGCATACTTTGAGCGATTGTTGTGACCCTTCAACATAATCATGAAATGCTTGCTGAATAAGCCAACTTCTGATCTCTTCAGCCTTCATTTGGAAAGAATCAGGAATGTTTTCAGGGACAACATCTGTATTTGGAAGTCCACAAGCAGCCTCAATAACATAGGCTTTGATAAAAGACTCTGCGAGATCTTCACAACTGCCTTTGACTTAAAGGTTGTATAGAGCCTGGAAGTGTGAACATATTTAAACACATGCACTTTTTTTATCAAATACATGTTTTCACGTTAACAACTAAATGTCAAACAATATAGAGCCTGAAAGTGTGAAAATATTTTAACACATGAAAATGTTTATTAAAATAGTCACATTAACAAATTCATGTCAACTAAATGTCAAACTTAAATCTGGTTATATGTATATATGTCTATGTATTGAGATTAGACGCAAAAATACAAGAAAAATTAATATCGCCAATATATTAATTATAATAAAACGTACCGATTATCATAAATTGAACTCTTTGATCAGAAAATGAATTAATTATCCATTTCAAAGAATAAAATGGCTACCGCCATGAATCATGTGTTACGGACCCAACACAAAGTGACAGGGGCAGGTTATCCAGACTAGTTCAGTTCTGCGACCATCCCGTTAAGGGCCTAGATTTATCCAAATGACGTAGTGTAAAAAGGCAGCATGTAGCATCGAGCTATTCGTGTGTCCTTCACATATACAGACTGATGCGCGAACTTATCGTTCCGAAACGTTTGATGGGTGTGGAGAAGTAGAAGATCAGCAAATTCAAATCCCATTTCCTAAAAAATAAAACCACATAAAAATAACTAAACATCAGTAATTAATCTAGATATATATTAATGCTATTGCCCACTTTTTTAGAATGCGGTGACATATTTGACATTGTTCATACACCAAATAAGCTAACTTTTGTCAACTTTATTTTTTCCAAGTTCATACAAATTCGTGGGTAGTTTTTACATTTTTCGACAATGATATTACACAATTCAATATACACTTAATACAATGTTGGATCATTATTCATAATCGGGGTCCTTTAAAATATAACTGTAATAATCATGTTTTTATTTGCTCATGAAGCGACACAAACCGCTTATCCACATTTGCTTTAAAGCATCGTCCCCTCACTGTATTTCTTCATTTTTTCCTTGCTCAATACAACCGACTTTTTAGCTTAAGTGTTACAAAACAACAACTTTAGAATCGTTGTTACAAAACTTTACAGAAAGACAAGTTTTCACTGGCTTCTTTAATCATAAACTACGTCACTCGCCAAACGAAATAAATTACGTTATGAGTTGAGTGAGACAGTCAGAACGGATTGCGAGTTTGGAAGTTACTTTCAATAAATATAATGCGAAAATATGTATTATTAAAGAGTATTTATTTACATATAACATTCAACAGTATAATCTTGTGTTCGGCTTTTAAAAGAACACAATAAACGTTAATGCACCATCAAAACTTGTTTTCATCCAAATTTTATAGGAGCCTTTTATTTAAATGCAATTGCGAATTTCAATGTAAAACAACGATACGCATTTCAATCACAAAATTAGCAGGAGCTGTGTTTGTGAAACACAATGCCCCCTACTGCACTTTAAAGCAGCTCAGCAGCTTTATGCCAATTAAAAACATATTGAAGAAGTCGCGGTCCTGCGGTATTTGACAAAGTAAGGGCCTTGGACATGTACAATTTCTCTAAAATTACAGTTGTCTGTCCTTTATAAAGGGAATGAATACAGCCTCACTAGGAGTTCTAGGTACAGACCGTGCAACTGAATCTATCTCTATATGAATATCAAGATTAATTCTATAATGTCTCTCTCTTATCTTGGTCTGTACGTTTCCTCGCTTATTTCTAGCATTCTCAATATTAATTCTATAATGTTTCAATCTTATCTCGGTCTGAACGTTTCTTGGCTTCAGTCTAGCATTCTCATATATTAATTATATAATGTCTCTCTCGTATCTTGGTCTGTACGTTTTTTCGCTTCAGTCTAGCATTCTCAAGATTCATTCTATAATGTTTTTCTCTTATCTTGGTCTGTACGTTTCTTCACTTCAGTCTAGTATTTTCAAGAATCATTCTATAATGTCTCTATTTTATCTTGGCCTCTACGTTTATTCACTTCAGTCTAGCATTCTCAATATTAATTCTATAATGTGTCTCTATTATCTTGACCTGTACATTTCCTCGCTTCAGTCTAGCATTCTGAAGATTAATTCCATATTGTTTCACTCTTATTTTGGTCTGAACGTTTCCTCGCTTCAGTGTATCATTCTCAAGATTAACTTTATAATGTGTCACTATTATCTTGGTCTGCACGTTTCTTTGCTTCAGTCTAACATTCTCAACATTATTTCTATAATGTTTCACTCTTATCTTGGTCTGAACGTTTCCTCGCTTCAGAGTAGCATATTCAAGATGTTTTCTATTATGTTACTCTCTTATCTTGGCCTGTACGTTTCTTCTCTGTAGTCTAGCATTCTCAATATTAATTCTATAATGTTTCTCTCTTATCTTGGTATCTACGTTTCTTCGCTTCAGTCTAGCATTTTCAAGATTAATTATATAATGTTTCCGTCGTATCTTGGTCTCTACATTTTTCGCTTCAGTGTAGCATTCTGAAGATTAATTCTTTAATGTTTTTCTCTTATCTTGGTCTGTACGATTCCTCGCTTCAGTATAGCATTTTCGATATTTTCATTTCGATGTTTCTCTCTTATCTTGGCATGTTCGTTTCTTCGCTTCAGTCTAGCATTTTCAAATTTTTCTTTTCGATGCTTCTCTTTTATCTTGGCCTGTTCGTTTCTTCGCTTTAGCCTAGGATCTTCAGTATTTTTAAGAACAATCACAATATATAAATACGCAAGCAAACAAGTGAAAATTGTTTTGTTATAGCGCCTGTGAGCATAATTTTGATATGAGCCTCCATCATCTGATACTCTTTTGTTATTTAACTGTAAATTAACTGGCCTCTTAGTCTAACCATGACCAGACAGATTTAACTATTGTATTTCGGTTGCACGCGACATATCCTTAAGTCATATAATGACCAAGTCCAATACATCTGTCAGTGTATAAGTCGCCATGGTGGAGTTGTTGCTGAATTAACAATGGAAATTGTTCGAGGCCAATGTATCTAAGAACAATCAGGCCGATCGGTCCAACCACTCACGAGTTGTCAATCGGAAATGACTTTCACATTCAATGTCACAGTGACTTTGGTCATTGACCAAAATTTCAAGGGATTATCTACTGTTCAAGGGCAATGCGTCTACAAAGTATGGGCAGGCAAATAAAGTAATGTTTGCCAATTACAAGGAAAATGTTCAATCTCAAAGTTCCTTATTATCTCATAGTCAAAAGTCATTTGCAGAAAAGAAACGACGAACAAAAAAAATACTACAATCAATTTGCCTGAAATTTGCCTACTTTAAGTATAGGTGATCCCATCAGACTCAGAGAGGATCACACCTGGCAGCCAGCCACTGTCGTGGGAAAGTACAGCGACAGATCTTAAATGATACAGACACCCGACGGGACAAAGTACTGTAGGAATAGGAAGCACTCAATGAAAAATAATGATCAGCCTTCAACCTCCAATGACACAAATGTTGAGCAAGAGTTAAACTTATCAGACACACCACTTAGTACAAATGATAACAGCTTATTACGTTCTGAAACTCAGACCAACACAAATGAATGCAAATTAGCCTTCATCAACCAGTGCTGATAAGCCAGCAATTTCTAGTGAAAAGCAATGCGATCATAAGTTCTATATCACCCGTGCTGGTCGTGTTTCAAAACCACCAACACGTGAGTCTTTGTGAAATAAATGTGTTCTGTTAACCTGTTTCAGTTTTAGCGGCAGACCTGCGGAACCGAGATAAAACAGACACTACAATGAAAATGGGACAGTGAAATTCTCTGTGTATAATCACATGAAGTATCATGTTAAGATAAACATGTTCTGATGAATATTTTTTAAAGTGTTAAAGCGTTATAAACTGTTTTAATGGTACATGTTAATACTGCTGATATTTGATTGATGTTTCATAATTCATTATCCCTAATGATTGTTATAAGGATAATACGATTTATAATTTAATAAAAAGGAAGATGTAATGATATTAAGATGATTAACTCTTGATCCATTTGCTGATGTTATATGTCTACCATGTAGTAGTTACTTCCCTTGATATATTTGATAATGATTGTTATAATGTAAGTTTGCTTCACTTCACATGTAGCCATCGAACCAGTAACGCGCAATACAAGTATATTTAAACTTATGGAGTTCTAATGATTGATGAACACATTATTAAAATGACCAACATAATGACAACATATCTGTATCGGAAAGAAATCTATCACATATCACCCATGTTTGAACCAGTCCAATACAACCTTACTACATTAGTTGATCGTAATACAATTAAGGCTATATTTGATCAACTTCATGTTAATATAAAATTAGATCTGAATAATGGTTGCATTTTTTATTATATTGATAATGTTTTATTGTTAAGTGGTTGTTAAACATCTTTCTGAAATTGCATATGCATTATAAAAAGAATAATATGCTGAAATTGTATTTATATTTATCAGTTATGCATTATGAATACACTACCGCCAGAAGCTATGGCGCATATAGAATGTAAATGTATCTATGGGTCCGAGACGTTACATTTATCGTAGTCCTCTTGTATTTTTTTTATAGCATAATATCACAGTTTTAACATTACATCGCCGATTGTTTTTGTATACATCAATTTCTTGTTGCCTGAAGAAATATGTCAAGCATTTGAGTCGAGACCTCTTGTGATCAACTTTATAAAGTTGTCTAAGTGATGGACGTATGCGTCATTCCGTGCGTCCATGTTTCAGAGCTTGCCCGGACTATTAGTAGATAGAGATACCGTTTTATGCTCACCATATGGAGGCTGATGTGACGCGTGTGAGACCATTGGCCTTAGCTAAAAGTGCTAAGGTCAAACACCTGATATCAAATTTGTCCTTAATATAACTCGCCGTACTGTACATTCATCATTCACCATGATGTTAAAAATCACAAGTATTCACTATGTGGAGACAACGTTTCGCATGTAGGAACTGTTTTCTGAGCTCTAAGGTAAATGTAACCATCAATAGTCAAAGATCAATTATAGGCATATTACACTTTGTCCGAACTAAAACCACAACCTTCCTCAGGCCATTTTAAACGAGTATACCATTAATGTTTCCCATGTCAAGGCGGCATTGGGTGTGTAAGACCCACTGTCAAGGCGGCATTAGCTGTGTACGACCCACGCCTTAGCTCAGATATCAAAGTTTAAAATCTGACATACTCTCCAGATAGTAACAGCACCATGCATCACGCAATTTTTAAATAGCATTCAATAATTGCTCACAGTGTGGGAATGACATGTCGCGTGTAACACGCATGTATAAACCACGCCTGGGGCGAAAGGTCAAATGTGTATATTTATATAGCTTGCCCGGAATGAAGGTTCTTTATTTATCAGGTAATTCAATATTACATAACAATACTATTCCTGTAATTCGAGGTTGTTTTGCTATGCCCTTAGTTACAATGTCAAGATTGCAATTAGAGACTGAACGTCATAAAAGAAATTACAGGGCTTAATCATTTGTTATGAAATTCGACAATAATTGCCCACAAATTTTCACCACGTGCAGACAGTTTCGTGCAGTGTCATTAAAAAAAGTGTAGCCCTAGCTCAAAGTTAAGTGCTTAAATATACCATACAGCTTGTTTAGACTGTTTCTTCATCATTCGGTGGAATATTTTAAATTTGTTTTTAACAAGTGTTCATCTATTGGTAAGGACGTGTTGAGTTCCTATTTTATTGTGAATGCACTGCTTATGCTCAGAATATTAGCGTGCTATAATGTGTTCATATTGTAATTTCATCATAACCTACAATTTAAAATAGCATGCCTCACATGTTAACCCTATTCAGAGAGCGTGTAGCGCACATTGCCTGTGCCTAGAGCTCAAAAGTTAAAACCACATTATTGTTTTAATAATTACTATTTGAATTTTACCTTAAAGATTAAGGTCACACTTATTGGTCAGAGGTCAAATTTAGCCATACAACAGCTTGACAATTCCTCCTGTCTCAGCCATATATTGATGTGTTTTAACAGCAGAAATGCACACCATAATAGGACGACGTGTCGCGTGTAACACCTGTCTTCCTCTCTCAAAGATCCAGGTCTCACTTAGATTCCAAAGCTATCCATACAAAGGATGGGAAATACCAGTATCATCCATATTTTAGTCATATATTCATGAAATATAAAATAAATAACTTGGTACACGTGTTAACCATCATTAGATGAGGTGTCGCGTGTAACACTTATATCGCGTCCTTAAAGGAAATAAAACACGTTCTCTGGACTCAACTTAGTCATGTATCATGTACATTTTAAACAACTAACCACCAATGACCATCATGAAGCAGATTGTCGCCTGTTTAACCAGTCTCTCTACCACTTAGGGTTAAAAATAATCACATTTAGCCATAAAACAGATTACTGTTCACATTAGTGGAGTTTGGAGGGAAAGGTGGACTGTAGCAGAATCCATGCCCTATGGTCAAGTGAATTGATTTCTTATAAATGCAATCGCAAATGCTTACAGTACTCTTCTTAATAATGCAGCCGTGGCAGTGATACACAGTATGTCTTAGCTTCTTGTCATTTTAACATGAATTAATAAAATGGCAAAAAAGTGCAAAGTGTTACTGTAACAGTTTGATGTAATCCAGGTGTGGGCCTTCAAAATCTAGTCAAAGTTATATGAGTAAAACCAGGGTTCAAGTGGGATCAAGTCCTAGACAAACCTTATAATTTAACTTCCAAAGTTCCGGTGAACATCAAATACGTCGCTGGAAAGTGTACAATTTCGTTCACAAAATAGGCTATATAAAAACTTTATTGCATGAACAATAAATTCATTTACTTGTTTGAATGCATTTCAATCGAAAAATGTTTGATTTCGGCAGCTATTTACCGTGGTGCTCGTGATATTTCGATCAATCGATTGCCTCCATTAAAATTGCCGTGATTTTACAGACAAAACACACTTTTCTTATTAATGATCTTGGAATGTAACATGTTGTTTTCAAATTCTTCAATCATTACTAAAAGGTCATTGCATACATTTGAAAATATATATTCAGGGTTTGTATCGATTGTATGAGAAAAACTTATCCAATATTAGGTTTTCATGAACAAATAAATATTTATAAAAATGAGTATAATAATCAATCAAAATGAAAATTTAAACGTCCTTATGATAAAACAATGAATAAAACGTAATAATCTTTTACACATTTACAGGTTAGGTACGCTCTCAAACCACTTCGCATAATTTCAGATTATAAACATTTACTCATTCATTGTCATACATTTCCAATGATCACACACCATTGAAGGTAAGGTGTTAAATATAGTAGTTTTCAAAACATTAGATCAATTTTAAATCTCTGTGCTTAACGTTCGTTTTAATCAAGTTTATGCTATGATTTAACTTCTGCTTATTGATCTGGAACGTGAGCGTATATTGTAAAACGTATTAATTATTTTCACGTTGAAATCAATGGAATCCCATTGATACCGCACTTTCATATCGGACGTTGAACCTTCAACATATTCGGAAATAGAACACAAATGAAGTTTCAATTTCTGTAAAGCAAAAGGTTATTTTTTAAAAACTAAGTGACATATCATCCTTAAGGAAACGTTATCCAGTTTTGGTTTAATAGTAACAAAGCCTGATTTGTAATTCGTTTTGAGATCCTTTTCAAATAATAATAATTATAGATTGGTGTTTTGAAATTTCAACGAAGCCTCATTGTTTGCAATATGTAGGATCACAATTAAAAGATGAGCAAAGTACAATGAACTAATGCATACATATTAGTTCACCCAGATTTCACACTATCGACCTGGGTTCCATTCCCCACACAGGCTTAACATGTTTCCTTTCAACAGTTACTGTGTTGAACATATTCTTTGTATGGAATATAATTATCATGTATATTCATATTTTAGGCATTAAAGAAATAATGCAATGAACACATTTTAATCAACCAAATTATATGTACATTATAATCTCACCTTTTGGCAAGCTATTGCAATTTAATGTCGTTTTTGACATTCCATGCATTGTTTATATATGACCTTAATTACAAAAACCCAACCACAAACCGCAAAATTACATCTTAAGAAAGGCATTTCCTAATCAGTCGCCAGGTGCGATATTTCTGTATAGTAATAATACAATTGCGTATTGATTCATTAACTGCATTTGATGAATAGCGTATTGTTTAAATAACAAAGCATGTATGGTCTGCCTTATTTGAATATTGACCCGTACGGCTATCTCAGTTGGTAAAGATCTGGACTTACTGGGGATAATGTGTTCGACACAACGTTATGACTTGAGTGGTGACTGCAAATAGAAACCCAATTATTGCAAATTCCCCTACCTCCGATTCAAATGGGCAGTTGAAAACGGCGATAAACCAAAACAACAAACACACACATACCACAAACACTTTGTGGCGATGCAGCTTTAAATAACCAGTTATATCAAACATAGACAATGATCTTAGTTGTGTATTCCCTAAATGTATAAACAATACGACTATACAGATAACATGTTAGGTATGCGTATTTGTCGAAATAAATGTTTCACATTCCCAAGGGATGCGTAATAGCCAAATAACTGTGTTCACAGTCATATGTTGCTATGAAGATTGAAAAACATTATCGCGTTTAAATCACATTACATTGAAATGAATCATTATGGTAAGTTTAACAGCCAAAGTATTTGTTACTGAGAGCGCTTCAAACATATTAAAATGTATCCCATTACCAAGCTGAGTTTATATTTCTTATCTTTGCTCAATCATGCTGTTTTAAAATATTGATTACACCATTTGATGATTGTTCAATATATTCCATAGTTTGGCTTAAACTATTAACATATTTGGTAACCAATTTAGCCTTTGCGTATCATTAAATAAAACAAATATCAGGACATTTTGGAATGTTTTGTACTGTTTAATGACAGTAATTCCGAATAAAACAGTAAGCTGGCTTCCAAATTGTTACGACGTAGAGTATTCTGTTTAACGCAGTGTTCATCCAACTTAAGTCCTTCACGTAATTAGATGTTCGACAAATCCTTAAATTACATCCCAGCGCAGTTTTTTCTTCATGAAGGTGTGGGCGCTATGTGAATACGCATGTCATTAAGTCTCCGAATATGTTTATTTCAGGGTCTTGTGTGTTGTCACTTTTCTAGATAGGCAGAGCATCACGCAAATAAGGAGACTAAAAAATTATTTTTAAACAATGATAAGCTGAAAACGTTCTTATTTAATGTACCCATATAACCTTCCAAAATGGTTTTACTTAATTGAATTTGTTTTAAAACATAATTATGACAAAACTGGTAAGCCGTATTGTGATATTCAAAGCGACACACGATGCGGCAAGCGTCATTTTAAACGAAACGCGATATTATATCGCGTAATAATCATGCAATTGTCGACTGTTGACCCATGGAGCGCGATTCACGATATTCTAAGCAACGCGCGATATTTCAATCCATGCACGACATGATTGTCGAGTATGTATTGTGCGTCGCTTTGATTGTCGTGTGTCTGCCTCGAAGGTTAACAAGCGACATTCAATATTGCCCTAGACAGATTTCATAGCTAAGCAAACACACACATCTTGTCGTTTTATGTTAGACACGCAATCGCTGAATAATATTTAGAACAGACAGACAGGCAGATAATGTATTAATATCTGTACATAAACTGTTTATATGATTCAAACATGAGTCATTTAATAAAATATAAGAAAAGATAGTTTAGTCAAAATAATTACAATAACATGTACAAAACCACTCAATTTGAGTAACAAGAGACTATGGGCAGATTTACCGTGATATAAACACCATTAAACATTTAAAAAGGTACAGATAGATACAAGTGTAAAAGTATCATAAATATAAACAGTTTTTACGATGTATTAAAATGTCAGTGCAGGCTTTGTCGGTGTATTTAACAAAGGATCCATAAGACATTAGCTGACAAAATTGTTATGATGTATCTAACGATAAGAGAACAGGTTCAATATTCATAATATTATCAAACGTATCTTGGCGAATTCTGTCATACAAGTTGCAGTGCATTAACACATGTTCTTCATTTTTATATATGTGAGGCAATGAAGTATGTTCATATTCGGATACTCCCTCGTATCTGCCTGTTTCTATTATAACACAATACATTAATAACTTATACTATATAAGACTGTTGTATTAACATCTTGTCTGTCATTTACATAAATATATTTTCAACAATAAAATTCTGTTTACATTTGAGTAGTCAGGCAACTAGAAACATCTTCAATCTATGGCAAATAGAATTATCTAGCGTTCGACATGAATATTTGTTAAAATAACGTTTGCATAAACTGTAAATTCGAAATATCAACAGGGGAAATCAATCACAAATATATACAAACGATACAAAAAATTCACTAACAACATTCAGAGATAAACAGCTTTAAAATATGACAATAATGATTATATGGTTCAGTTGCATTAGCACAGAACAGTGTGTTTTGAAAGGTAATACACTAACATCTCCATATGCATTATTGTATAATATACATGTATGAGTCGAGAACATACCAACAATACAATATATGGCGTGTTCGTTTTTAACCGTACGTTGTTAGTCTGCGTTATATTTTTGATTTGAGGAGATGATAATTACATCAAAGACAAACATCTATTATGCTTTAATGATAATACAAATACGGTGTACCAAGAGCTTACCATTGGTATGCAAATATGGCACAAGTATTTTCAAAATATAGTATCAAACTAACTTTTATAAACGGTTATAACTACAATGTTATGCAATACATGTTATCGAACCAATATAAAACTGTATTTCCACAAACGAATTCAGAGCATAGGAAAGTGCTTGTCTTCGAATACGATTGTATGTGGCTTTACCTCGGCGGTTTGTTAACCATTACCCAAAGACAGTCTGATATATCACGTACTAGTTTATACTTCTTTTACAAATCAAAGCTTGCATTATGGCTACAGCTTCAGTAAGTTACCATGTGTTTAAAGAGTCTACATACTAAGATAAAAAGTGATGTAATAAAATAAATCCCATCAATAATATCACAGAATGATAACCGTTTAGTACACATAATGTTCTTGGCAATATTATATAGATATTTACTTCATTACTGGTGAGAGTGCGTTGTGTACCACCAGTTTTTATCAATTTTCAACATGTATCACAGTGTATAAACCAATTCAACTTTCTACCAGCTTTTGCGAATACGTCCTGGATCGATAACAAATAAATTGTATCATCCACTTTCTAGTTCGCAAATTAAACAAATAAAGATCATATAATGGTAATGGCGAGAAAAGTCAAACAAACCACACGTTGCTATGTTACGGGTACTTTTTATCACATTTAGATGTAGTAGTTCAAATAAATTTAAGGTGTAATCTGGATCTCCACAACTTTAGAAATACCAATCTAATCCTTTGGTACAAAACATTGCATTGAATAAGCTTGCTTCGTTCTCCAAGAATTGTATTTTTCAAATGTCATTTTCAAACCCAAGCTCCAATTTTCGAAATAACACGTTTTGAATTGACCGTTCAAATGTGGTGATCCTAGTGTTTATCATTTTATGTTTATAGTTTATGTGCTAATATAAAGTAGTTGATAAGGAAATACTTTCTCTCCTAATAGAGTTTCTGGAGTTTAATAGTTTTGAAAATGTTAAAGAAGCCAAGGTTGACGATATAGAAAGGATCACTGAAGTATCTGTCATTGTAGCATAAGTGTTGTTTCATATTTTTACTTATAGCTCACCTATGCCCAACGCGCTCAGTGTTAGCTGCGGGATCGCACGTTGTCCTTCTTACGTGGTGTGGCGTCGGTAAACTTTTCATACCAACGACATCTCCTAAACCGCTGCGCAGATTAAGTTACCTTAACAATATATTTGGTAAATCCTCTTTCAATGTTTGTTAAAATCGTTCCGGTCTGCTTCATCTTTGGGTCAACAGAGCCCAAAATATACTTTCAAATGTAAGCTTTTAAAATTCCTTTATGAGACCACACGGGTCAGGGATTTAATATTGTGTTTAGTCCTGTATAAAGTTTGTACAAATCATCAAAACTTGTCACGTCACATAATACAACATATTATATTGTCTTGTATCAGTTTTTTTTTCAAAATATGGGTTCTAAATGGCCACGCTTTCCTAATATGTATATAGTGAAAACTCATTAAACCGCAAGGTTAAGAAGTTCGGCATTTGGTATTTGGTATCATAGTTTAGTATACGTTCAGTGAAATCTTGCAATTGGGGTCAAATCACTCCCAGAAATCAAATTATGTATAAAGCCTTAGGTAAAAAAAAGCAAAGGAAACGGATTCAATATTTTGTTTGTAATATTGTTACGTGGTTTTCATTCCAAGTTTGTTCCAAACCCTGGGGTCCAATATGCAGCAATTCTTCAGATACGCGTTTTGTGCATGTTAGACTATCACTGAATACATACATTTGTTGTATTGCAAAATATGTTGCTCTTAATTTAGATATTATATATAAATGGCATTTATTCTGTTGCTATATGCAAATCGATGTTTAATTACAGAACTTCGTAAACCATACCCTCTAACCTACGAAAACAATGTGTCATTTGAGTACGGCAATTGGATAACGTTATAGAATTTCGAAAAAAAAAAATAACTTTACAAGTTCCGGCATGTTTACGATACAATTTGAATAGTTCAATCCCTTAAACAAAAAAGGTTTCGAAAATGTATCCATACTCCTTGCTAAAAGTATTCCAAATGTGGTTGATAAGGTTGTTAAGAGCGTATACACTTTACAAGTCGTTATATCTGCAAAATAATTGCAATCCTATTAGCGTCGTACCTACCAATACTGTTTAAGGCTTTTATAGTTGGCGTTACCTATGCATGCAGTATCGTATTTATTTATTTTTTAAATGTTTATCGATATCAACGTGAGCGATCGTTTGTGAATAACAGAAACTGTAACGTATACTAAGTAAACGTGCTTAAATGTCACTGGACAAACACAAATGAGAAGAGCAGAGAAGGTCTTATCAGCCAATGTGTGTGCTTTGTGTTTTTTTCCTATTTGAAATACAATCGTTATGATTTGTCACATTAATTTTACAACAACGGGAATCTAGTTACATAGTATTCTTTATAATAAATTTCAAAAACATTTATTGTATGCATTTAGAAATGCTCAATATAAATTACTAAATATGTATCGTTTCCTTCAAAACGCAATATGTCGATATGTGTTCATTTGTTACAATGTTAAGTTACCAATTTTTATTCTGGAAACGTTCAAAATTATCGAGAAAAAGAAACAATGGTTTGTAGTGTGGGTAAACTATCAGACGACAATTTCTCTTCTAAATATAATCTTCTAAATAGAGTATTATAAACTTCAAGATCAATATTCTTACACTTTAAAACTAGATGTTTGTGAGATACATACGTTAAAAAAGATGTAATTATAATTCTGGATATTTATATATACATTTTATACAAGTGTACAGCTTGACGAATCTGAACTTAAGAGTACAAAACATGTAAGATTCGAAACTTATATTTTAACACCAAGAGTTTAATCAATATGAGGACTATGTACAAAACTATACTGTAAAAATACAAAATACGCGTTGAATATGCATAAGGCGAATATACTTTTCAAATATCTGTATACTAATTATGCTTTTTACCATGAATATTTTCCAGCAAACCATAATAGGTTACATGTAGCACATTTATTATATATTGTTTTGTGTTTGTTTTTGTTGGATTGATAAAATGATATATATTTAATATTATAACACAACTAACGGTAAAAAAACGAATACAAACTATTTACAAAGATCTTGGTGCTAAAATATGAAATCATTTCAAACAAGTATAGTCAAACGGTAAATGTGTCTACACTGTATGTAATATATTGATTAAATGTAAAACTGCATGTGAATATTGTGTATGATTCAAATATAAATTGATGGTTTAAAATTGCAATTAAACTACATAAACTAAAGGTATATTCTTTACACCGTACCTTTTATATGTTTATTGCTAAAATAAAGATAATTGCACTCATTATCACAGAACCACTAAACATGTTTTTATAAAACAGTCCGTATGTTAAAGTTCATGATCATAATGTGATGTTTTAAAAATGGCAGAGTACATCAGAAGCCGATATGCATTAGTTAACTAAAGCCTAAAATAGTTAATACTGACAATACATACATCATCTATATTGCAAAATCATACTTTACAAATCAAGTTGTAATTTACTTTCGATCGATTATTAAGCCATACATCCTACTTTTAAGCTTTGTTTCAATACGTCACCTATTCTACACGTTATTTTAAACGATATCGAATTCTAGAAAAAAGTTATTCACTGCGTTATTGTTTATTCACGAATAATGTACATATATCGCTCACATTAATCGTTCAAATATGTTTCAATTAGTTCATGATTAGTACTCCAGTTGGTAAATGTCTTCACATACATTAATATTATACACTTGCATATGTATGCTCTTCTGTCAAGATTCCAATATGCATTATTTATTTGTGTATTTACTACAATAAGTTGATTGCAAAAAGTTTACACAAACTTTCTCTGTAGTTTAAAACGTTGATTGAAGCGTCAGGGCGTGTAAGTCTGATGTTTGCAATCATCTTTCTAATAAACAGTTCTGCGTTCGTGTCATTTTCGCACAGCGAAGCATAGTTCCTTTGCTCAAACCACGTTCTACAGCTCAGAATTTCTACTTTGGTCAGCACAACGATTACCGTGAAGGGCAGTTAATTGCAAACATATGTTGGCGATGATACGCGGCTGTTCCAGTTTGAACGATGATTGTCATATTGTCTATATGCGTTGATCTGTAATCATTACAAACGTTTGACAGCTCTATTTTTATCAACGGACGCGTTGAGTATCACACCCCTACACTCCGATAAACATTCCAGTTTCCTAATCAACATAACACAGCGTGGTATGATTCTCTGAGAAATACTTATGTGCAGCCTGTTCATTGGACGGCACAGGAAAACTCCCTTTACGGATGAGTTTATGTTTGTTTCCTTCTTGTGTGGATAACAGTAATAAATAATTACCAAACGCGTATGAATTATAACAATTATGCACACATTATCATTACGCCACACTTTACACAATAACCTTATCACTATCCATTTCTAAGAAATCGATTCTACGATTACCTTATACGATATATACGGCTAATGCAAAGCCAATTTAAGCACAAAAGATATATACATTCGGCGTTTAGTCGAATATTTTTGTTTACAAATGTATCATTTTGGTATTGGCAAAGCATTAACACACGTGTAGCTCAAGAGCGTTGCATGCGTATTCCTTGCGAACTGTAGGAAAATATAACCAACACATTAAGGTATTTTTCGAATCCAGCAGATGTATGTGTTGTTCATAGACTCCTTAAAACCTGACATGTATTGTGTTTATATGACACTGCTCACATTATTACGAATACGCTTTCCACTATTGTAGAAATAACAAGTAGACGTTTGAATATGATTATTAATAAGGTGTTGAATGCGCATCAAACAAAGCAACATAACTGACTGATAAGAAGACTACTTGACTACATCAACTTACCTGTAGCGACCCAATAACAGAGGAATTAAGTCCGAATAATCAATATGTTTTAGTAAGAGTTTTTCGTAGTAATGAGTTTCGTTTAGTTTTATCAACTTTGGTATTTAATTCCGGGAGTGCAATCACTTTGTGAACAAATCGATACGGATTAAGAACCGATCCAGGGACCACGATCATGTTGATCTGTCTCGTTAATGCCGATCTCTTAAACTAGCATAGATGTCGCACAATCCAGTACTGAGGTTTTTTTCTCCTGAGTTAAATATGGGGAAAATGAAGAACCAGAAGAATAGTAATCTTATTATATTCCGATCTTCTTCATTTATGGAAAGCGAGCAATTGCCCAAGAGTCTGTCTTGGAAATGCATTGGGAGTTTAACAGGTAAATATCAAGTATCATCACACTATTCAACACGTGTTGCCAACGACTTTTTATCACTCACAAATGTGACAATTGATGCCAATGCTAATAAAATGATCATCTATTAATTTGTCTATATTCCAACTGTTTGCGTCTTACAACATGTAAGTACGAATCTTGTCTTTGATGGTCCGCTTGCACATTGGACATGTTTGAATATCTCTCGAGCATTCAAGACAAACTTTATGATGGGTGCATGGTAGGAACAGAATGTTCACTTGATTCTTTCTGCAAAGGCAGCACATCAGAATTCTTTTAAGGCGGGTGTTTTCTACCAGTAGCCCATCTGCAATTGATTACAAAGAACTTAAAAATAAGGGCGCACGGAGGAAATTCGTTAACGATGTTCGCCATTACATGTAGTGTCATTGGTTTAGTATGCTAAAGGCTAAGAAGGGTGACACCTTTGAATTATTTCTTGTTGAGATGTTATAAACTGTATCAAGCCTTTGGTTACAGAATATATATGCAAATACGCCCCAGAGAACCCTTTTTAGACATTACTATATATTTAATAATAATTTAAGTTATGATCATTTAATTTTTGGATATATATTTTCAGTGAATTGCCCTTACACATTATTCAACATACATTTAAACAATAGCAATTATTTTTATATAGTCATATATTTGTTATCAACACAGTATCATTTGTTTTAATTAGTCCTATTTTTGTTATCACCACGAGAATCAGCAGCATGTCTTTTACCTTCGGTTTGTTCGACATTATTGGACGTACGGACCTCATGCAGGAGTGTGTTTCTCTCCGTAATTATTTCAATTTGTGTGACGATGTCTTCTACGTTGGGAGCTTTATTGCCTGAATTCCAAAAGCATGTTTAAGATTATTAAGAAATTTGACAATCAAAAGTCCCGTTTCATTTAAACTGTATGCATGATCAAGAGCCAATGCAACAGCTTCGAAAGCAATTTGATAGTGATTATGATTATATATGCTATATAGAAGCCAACGTCCAAGTAATATTTATACAAATATTTATATTTGGATGTTGCCAACGTCAAAATAAAAAAGAAGATAAAACGGAAAACAACAACTTTTTCTATGAGATCTTCCATTTCAATCCCCGTATATATATGTCATTATATCGAAATACCTTGCTGAACGAGTTCTAGTACAGCGTTTTTGATTTCTTCTTTAGAAAATCCCATGCTTCCATTCAGCATACTGTCATATCGATCAGCTATTCTCTGTACAAGAGTTTCCTCTATTGACATTCGAGCCATGGAGGTTGTCATTTCTTCCTGTGGAGCGGATGCGTTTTCCTTTTAAACACAAAGATACAAAGATAGAAAAATGTGTTTACATAGTATTAACACAGCTCGTTAACATAATTACATGTATACAATATTATGGTTCTATTCCTTTTCTACAAAATATTAACACTAAGCATAAAAATAAAAGACTCAAATAATATAATTATTTTCAAATTGTGTGTTTATGAACATATGCAATGTATTGGTAAACAATTAAAGCTAAAGTAGTGTTTGTTTTTAGTACATGTAGTCTTGTAGTTGGACAGTTGTATTGTATTTATAAATGAGATGTAAGTGTTGAACGCTTCCAAACCCAGCTCGTGTTCACCCAACTGGGTCGATGCAACATCTTGACGGGGATATGTGATTAAAATACTAAAAAGACATAATTACGTCGGCAGCCTGATCCGCTGAAAGTTGTATAAGGTCAATAAAATCGCGCCCTTTGGTTTCAATCGCATGTGGACAAGCCGGAAACCATCTGCAGTGTTCTATCCAGGGATCATCTCCAGGCTCCCATTTCCTCAAACCACCGTCACACGCGAAGCAGCGGCAGTGGTCGTCAACTCCTGAACAAAAAATGTTATACAAGTTATATGACTTAGTATTATAAACTCAAACCACTAAGACTACTAAACCAAATCTTGTATAGTACGTTTGTTTTGTGGCTCAGTCTTGTTGACAAATGGTTCTATGGACACAATAAAGAATAATATTATAAAATGTTTATCTTGTGCTGGTGCAGCTTAGGTTCCGTATTGGAAGTATTTTCAGAGTGTATCCCTTTGTTTAGAACCATTAATTTCTAGTTGATGCATCATAAATTTGTTCTTAATAAACGTCGATGACGAGCATTTCAGTACAAGTTGTATATGTGTAATAGTGTATGTGTTTGGAAACGCCTTTACTAAATTAATTTACAATTTGGACGCTTGGTAACAATTTAAGGAATAAGCTGAGTTTAAACACTCGATTTACCAGTCATCACTAGCTATCGAAGGTACATAATCAATACGAAGAAACATTTCCAAAGCTTTATTACTAGACAAATGTATATGCCGTGTTTTAAACGATAAGATGCCGAATACAAAATCATTCTGCGCCGTTTCATCTTTTAAGCATATCAGAGGCTTTAAATAGTATTCAATACTGTACACACCGGTGTAATACAGTCCAGCTGCGGCAAGTTGATAGGGTCTTTGAGCCAAGTGTGATGGCCAGTTGGTGAACGTGTCTAAACGAGCTTGAAGAGACCGGAGCCGCTCGTGTCTTGCTCTATATCCATTGACGTTAAGACCTGTTCAAAAACAAAATAACATAATAACATGAGCAATTATACTGGAAATAACACCAATAATGATAATAATAATAATTATGTTTTAATTATTATTATAATTAATGTTATTATTAATGCGGATACGGTTTATAGCACAAACTAAAAATATACCACTCGCACGCACGATTTTATTACTGTATTCTTACTCGAAGTAAACAAAGTTTATCATTTATTAACGATTATTCGCACAACAATATTGCGTTAAAAGTATGAAAGGTTACTCACTATTCTCGTACATACCTTGTATACTGTTATATCGCTGCCTCTGTTGACGCCGGATCTCCTCGGGTTCTTGGGTTGAAATACTTTGCTAAAATGAAATAGAATGGGTTTGATTACAATAGGGCTTTCCTAAAATATGACAATCTTGGAAATTAGTTTCCGTTATTATAAAATATTTCAAACGCACAACGACTTTGCTAATCAAATGGTGTGATAAATCATTAAGGAATATCTCGTGCAATAAGGAAATAAAGTAAAACATAATTTAAAAAAAAGCTATTCTTATTATATTGGAGTTCCGCTTTTTTTTTTCTAATGAGAAGCAAGTGTAAACCTATATTTGTCTGACGTACTGATGATATCGATCATTTTCACCTCCTTGGTTACAAGTTAACTTTCATAAATATAGTGGGTTTAGATTTTGGTACACATTAATTAAACATGCATATTTTCTCTTATGCAACTTATTTTAATTAATGAGCTAATTTTAAATAAACAGGCTGACGTTTTGTTTGTAAATACCCGACATTGTCTTTAACTAGAGAAAATGATTTTTATCGACATTCAGAATATAAAATTTACGCTTAAACAGTTTTGCGCATTAAACAGTCACTAAGGCCTAATAACGTTGTTTGTTTCAACTAAAACATTCGATCCTTTTGTTTTGTGCCGACAATGAGGTTATTTTTTGAAATTCCATGTTAAGTTTCGTGTATTGTTTGCAACATTCTGTAATATTCACTAAATAAAATTAAGTACGGAACGAAATACAGTTAAATGTATATGTTCAAGCGTTCTGGAATGTATAATCCTTATTACTTTGGGATATAGCTCATGAATCACAAAAACTTAACGACGTTTGACTGACCTATCTTCCATAAGTTAAGTTAATGCAAAACAAATCTGTTTTTTGCCTAACCATATACAGATTCACTTTTGAATAGAATGGTTCTCGATGAACAGGTTGTTATAGCCACAAAACCAATTTGAATATGCGTTATCTGCATTGTGAGATTGATTTCGATTGTAATATACATGGTCGAAATATAGCTGACTTAATGATGTACAAGTCATATTAAAAACACACAGAATGGAACTCTAGATACATAAGCAGGAGAGAAACTTTCTTATCACTTCGCATGTAAAACAAGTCACCCGAATACATCAAAGACGCAAAACTGATGTCTAAAAATCAAAACTATGTTTACTGCGTATTGCTGTACTTCTTCTCGGCTACCAAAATATTCCAAGAGGAAAGGACAGTTTCTCGAGTGTTTGACATGTTCCATGAGCGGATTATCCGTGTCCGAGAAGTCCTTCAGTCCAATCCCACAGCAGAAACATCTTACGAGGTCACCGTTCCCTGCGGTTTAGAAATGTATTAATATCGCAGACATCAAATGTAAATTCGTGTTGTTGATGCTATATTTTAAAATGGTTTGTCGCAATCCACGTATAATGCAATCAAATGTAAAATGTGTTGTTGATGCTACAATTTAAAACGGTTTTCGCATTACACTAATGAAACAATTCAAACTTAAATTGAATAACAAACAGCATTTATGTAAATTTAAAATTACAAATATAAACTCATTCAACTGTACAAAAATTATTTTAAATGTGCCTGTCATATTGAGACCTGCATTACCTGTATAGAAAAATCCACGCGAAACAAAGTCGTGAGCTGACGGCAACGCCCTTGGCCAAGTAGAGAACGATTGTCGTCTGTCTTCTTCATGTCTTAAGTTGGGATACTTTGCTGTCTGTTATAAATTAAATGCATTTACTTGCCAATAAAACCTACTGCAATATAGTTCTGGTTACCATAACTTTAAATGTCGCTTTCTATGAGTTTTGACTGGCGAAACTTTAAAGTTATGGACCAACCCCATTAGGTAAATCAACCAGAAATTCCCAAAAAGTTGACAGTTAACAAAGACCGGTCCAAAACAGCTTTTAAATGCAGTTATTGACCAAAATCAGCCACTTGATTGGAAAGATTGACCTCTTTCACATTTAACGTATATATTCTTTCACAAAATACTATCTTTAACATTTGAAATTTATCTTTTCTGCTCTAACATATCGATAAAAACAGCGATGCGACAGCCATTCTTGAAGTAAAAATCTCCCGAGATTTCACGGTCATATGAAGTTATTACTATTTTTAGTAACATACCATGTGCTCAAGTGTTTTCAAATTCAGAATGACATTTCCCGGTATTTTAAATTATGCTGGCTTGTTATGTAAACAAATTGTAGTAAAAATACCAACTCAAAGTAAATATTATTTAAAGCTACCTGATTCACACTGAAATCAGTCTTATAATCCACCAAACGTAAGTTGTTAATCACAAATAATAGATTTCAGAAAACGAAAGTAATGTTTACTATTTCAGCAAATAATGTCAAGGTCGATCCGTAAGTATCCAAATGAAAACTCGTCACGTGACAAAGCGACAATGTCGTCCAAATTGTGAATTTCAGACTGATGAGAGTTATTTTCATTTATTGTAAGATGCATTCGAAACATTTGAACCTAAAACTATTCCCCGATGCAGTAATTTATATTCATTCACGAATATATGTAGAAATGTATTCAAGAAAATGAGCTTTCTTTGATTTTTAGCGTGACATAAATATGTTACGCATCTGGTTGACTTTCAATACGGGGTTCGCTTCAGCGTACAGGTATGTCAATACTATACAAACTGTACGCTGAAGTTTCTTTAGCTAACTGCAATATCAATTATGCATGAAAAAAAGACAAACAAACTATATATTTACTGTATTGCATTGACATGATGCTTAATTTATAAAGTACAATAAATTATATCTAATATTATATATCTTTGATTACTCTTGTATTAACAAATATACTATTTTTTATCATTTTGCGTGCATTCATACCGGGTAAATGGCCTCTGGGTTCTGTAGTATTCTGTTTTCATGTCGAGAATAATCGTTATGATGCGGTACATCGTAGTGTTGATTCTGACAATTTAGTATAAGTGAGTCATTTGAAACAACAGCGGCATTTCCTACTGGCTGTCTGTTGAACTCTCGACTGTCAAATCGTTGATTTCCGTCACTAGTATGATTGCTAACTCTCAAATTATTATGGCTTTGCGAACGAAACGTTAAATGACTGTGATTGGAAGAAGAATAATTACTGTGCACATTTGGAAAATCTCTTATGCTAGATGATGGAGCTATCGAACTAAAAGCATCGGCATCGTCTTCCGCCTGAACTGAATGTGATTCTTGTTCGGAATCCTCGGATTCTTGAGCAGGCACATTATGTACAGGTGGGTCTGTTGGACAGACGTTCAGTTTAGATCCAGCATGCGTCTTAAAACAATCAAAATGCATTTTGTCTTGATATTCTAGAAACGCTTTGCCTTTGCAATCACACACTGAAATGATGTCTGAATATTCTAGAAACGCTTTGCCTTTGCAATCACACACTGAAATGATGTCTGAATATTCTAGAAACGCTTTACCTTTGCAATCAGATACTGAAGTGGATTTCTTTAAATCATTATAATTGATATAAAATACATTTTCATGTTTAAGGAAAGAATCCAATGTAGCGAACGCAAATTGTATGTCTTGAGAGTTGTCGCGAGATTTTCCGCAGATCTTCAAATCGCCTGATGTGCCTATGTATCCCATGAATGTTGCTGGAAGTCGTTTGACATCCTTGAACCAGTGGTCCTGCCACTCCAACATTCCGTTCTTAATAAGGTAAATAGTCCTGTGACGACAATATACTCTCATCTCACTACAATTACTATTTGTTTTTAATTGGGCGATGGTAAGAAACACGTTTAATGCGGATCTTCTTCTTTCTAGTGGCGCATTTTTATTATGAATTTTGGCGTTAAGTTGTGAATCCAATTTGATGGCGCATACAACGCAGTTTTCCAGTTCCGTTTCTTTAAAACATTCTAAAAATAAGGAAACACATACATGCGTAAGGTAAATTGATTATTTTTTCATTTTAGATGTGTTGACGTCTCAGATATTCCGGTACTAAAATATCAACTAATTGTAATCGTTAACATTATTAATTTAATATTAATTCAATCACGAATCTATGTTCGTTTAATATTTTACCTGATTAGGAAAATACAAACCTGAATGCCCTGCTACAGTATTAGTGGTTGTCGACGACATCATCAATAGTTTGCTTTCATATTCTACAAGTAGAAGCATAATATGTTTGTTTTAAGCTGTTCAACAATATACCCTATATATATTACCCTATTAAATAACTAAGATAAATAAAGATAAACATAAATATGCAAACTTTCAATTAATAAATGTATACATACAATATTTGTTTTGCTTGTCTACACAATGTAAACAATAAATGCAAAATATGTTAGCGATTTTGGTATGTATAGTTCAATTTAAATAAAGGAGCACAGTAAAGGTCGCCAAACAAAGAATGACCCTTGGTCGGTCTTAGACGAGTAAGTTTTGTTGCTGGATATTTGACAGAACAATATTTGCATTAATGCATTCAAATTAAAGTAGTATACGAGCGATTCTTGAAGCTATATCAATCATTTTTCAAAACTTATACATAAATGTAGCCAAGACCACACACGTATATACAAAAGGTTGAGAAAATTTAAAAAACAAAAACAACACGTTGTGTTTTGTTATAGCGAATGAGATATGGAAACTGTACCTCTGATTAACGTGTAATAATGCGCATGTAATTAAGTTGTTTTGTAACATTGCATTTATAACAAACATTGATTAAATGTTGTTCTCATGAATCGTTTTAATAAATTTCACCCTTCACTATGTTCTGACTCTAGCGAATTATAAATGATATTGTCCTCCCAAACCAGCAAATACTAACAAATGTGGTATATACATAGATCATTACCGTTGTATACAAATAACAGATCCCAAAATCCGTTTTGGGTTAAACAATTATGTAAAATAGACACTTATCTACGTATAATTAAAGGTATCATTGATCACCTGGTATTCCACAAATGTGTTAATAAAATAAACTATTGTCATAGCATTAAATGTAAACTTAGAAATAGCAATATACAACATAGTGTTCCGCCATTTAGCCTATGCCTATACTTAACAAGTATTTAATGTTTGCGAAACGTTATTGCTGAAAATTAAAAAAAAAACTGATATATGTCAACAATGAGCCCAATTAGACTATCATCCAATCAGTTGTAGGTTAAATGGTACTGATCGTAAACAACAATTATTCCGCTGTCGCGGAATGAATGTAACAGATTCTGAGTAACTCCTCTTACTTTGCTGTAAAAATAATATACATTTAAGATGAAACACATCGAAAATGTATACCTTTGCCTATCATGAACTTATTCACATCCGTAATAGAATCAATAATGTTACGATAATTTTAGGAATATGTAAAAACCTTTAGGAAGCTATGTCATCCAGGAATAATACCCTTTCTGTTCCTATCACTTTGAAGGAATGCATATCTGTAAATGTGTACTTGAATTGTCCTTATAATTTATTTTTTTATGACCTATTTAAGATATGCGTTCTTTCCATGCCGTTGTGATAAATGTTGTTAATGGCTAAATGCGTATTTGCCGATCGCGAACAAAGTTTGAACTGTAATACTAATACGAACAGAATAGGGCAATAATTCATAGAGTGCAACTTATATCGGTATATGGCATACCAATATAACAAACGAATGTATGTATACTATATATACTATTCAGATTTACTCTTAGATTGTATAAATTCATACCAAGTATACCAACACGGACTCGTTGTTGAAACAATATACATGTGATCGATTTCGTGATACTAGAACAACCAAAAATTACTGAAACCAAGTATTTTATACTACATTCTACCATGAAAATTACTATTTATTTTGTTGCGATCAGAACTATTGTTTAAGGTAATACATATTATATATCAATGTGTTATGTGATTTCATGATTTTACCTATAGATATGCGAGACAAGAGTTATAATTAAAATCAGGGTCCTATTAAACACCAATGTTTGTTTAGGTGCCTGATTAAGTTCACCACATGTGATTTTCGTTGAAGAATCTCAATCATTTGCTTAAACGATTGTTCTTTAACGTTAAACATGACTGTACATTTTTAGAGACATATTTCAATAATATAAACCTTTTTAAATAGCCATGAACACATTTTATACATGTGAAATTACGATGTGTTCATAGTTATTTTGAGATCTTAATGTCCGTCATTACGAAGCTTTTACAATTACACTGTATACTGACGGCTCATTAACCTGTGCGTACCTAAGTCTTATTTAGTCCCTTTGACAATTGTTCCAAACTATGATTTACTGAAATAGTTGACGTGTTTTGGTATTTTTCTTTAAGTGTCATTGATTTTGTTTGAAATTAAAGGTATCCATTGTTCTTTGGTTGTTGAATAGGCCCGTTAGTGTGGCATTACAATGCAATGGCTCTTTATTTATCATTTGCCAATGGCTGACAGATGCGTGCATAGGCCTCGTTCAAATACAAAAGGTGTTGTGAAACTTGGGGATTATACGCGTCTCTCTGTAAGCCAATCAATTCCATATTTGGAACGCAATTGTCGATATAAACGATTTAACATTTTGCTTGGGTAGACATCAATTGTCAAAGGATCAAAAGTCAATGGTTTAGATTATTGATAAACAAAGCTTGTTTATCAGCGCTCGTTTCGCAGTTTAGCCCATTTATGCCTAGTGGACTCTCCCATCCTTCGAAATTGGATCAATTTATTTCCAAAGTTAGGGATGTCAAGTTTTTTTTCTATAGGTAGAATGATTCTTACAGAAATTCCTTTAAGCAAACAGCGCAGACCCTGATGAGACGCCGCATCATGCGGCGTCGCATCTGGTTCCACGCTGTTTGCCAATGCCTTTTTTCTAGACGCTAGGCATAAATGGGTTAATATTACACTGCGTAGATCTATTGCCAGATGTGTGTTTGCCCTTTAAAACACCATCTGAAACAAATGCAGTTACGAAACCGATACATGAAAACTGTAATTACTTCTAATATAGCATATGCGGCGCATGTATGTTATAGAGTTATATAATGAGAAAGTAAGGGAGGCGCATTACCTTTAAAGAAATGTGATGTCGTCTTTAGACAATGCAATTCAATGAAGTAAATATTCAAAGATTTGTGTATTTAGGATAGTGAAGAATAACCAGACTCGACGGCACGTTTCTTGTTTCATAACCTTTGTGAAGGGTTATTTGAAAGGAGAGATGTGAACGTGTTGCATTTTGTCTCATGAATAATACTAATGTAGTTATATGATTGCTAGGGTTGTGCAATTAAGTCTTAAATGATTCCAGACACGCATAGCTTTAACCTTCGATTTAAGAATATTTTAGCAAAAATGTTGCCTCAAAATGACGATGATTTTGACAGAATACGTAATTATTATCATGGTTCGCTTTTGGATTATTTGTCGGAATGCCAATGGCTAATAAACGCCCAAGTTAAGTTGGCAAATAAGGATATGAATGTGTTGAAGAATGTTATATAAGGAAATCGTGAACACAAAAAGCAATTCAAGTAGCACCGAAAAAAGTTTGAAAATCACACTTCAATACCTTCCGATTCGAAAATACCACCGACTGTTTACTGCTCCTTTATATTTTGTTAACACTGTGTAAGTTAGTTCGGGTAAATTTGAGACACCAGCATGACGAACATCAACTTCACTTTATCCAGACGCGCTTTACAATACTAAGTAATGTGTATTCCAACTTATGATAAAACTCTGAAGCATTTATAAAGTCCTTTATGTAAACGGCTCTTTAGACAAATTTGAGGAAATTTTTAATTCCTCATGTACAAAAACAGCAACAGTTAACTAAGTTGTGTTGTTTTTTATCTGAAATTCTACAATTACTTTATATCATCAAGAACACACTGTTTGCGCGATCGTCCAAAACACAATGAAGTCATCATTTAGCCAAATTGAATGTGCGCAACAAATTTTCATATTCATTTCATATTTATAATAACAAAGCATTTTTATTTATTAATTGTTGTTTTGTTGTTTTTAATTTGCTCTTAAAACTATTTGTCCTTTCAGTTAATCACGAACGTTTCACCAAACATCCTCTCAATAAGGTCCTAGTATACAATTTCTGCTGTGTTTTTATTTTATGAAAGTCCACAAATTGTTCATAACATGTTCAATAACAGTGTGTTTGCGCGATTGTCCAAAACACAACGAAGTCGTCATCTTGCCAAATTATATGTACGCAACACAATCGTATATGGAGTCCATATTTATATTTACAATATAAAGACGTGAAAGTCATTTTGGTTTATAAATTGTTGTTGTTTTGTTGTAAAATTGCTTTAAAAATTATGCGTCCTGTTAACTAATTATTAATAGACCGTTTCACTTAAGTATCCTCAAAATAAGTTCCCAGTATTACAGTTCTGCTTTGTTTTGTTTTTTATCTGAAAGTCCACAATGTTTGTGTGAAGCGCGACTAGTGTGATCGATATTCAGTCCTGACGTCAAACCAATCTCCAACAGTTACACATGTTTGTATCGCGACATTACGTTATTTTATTTATGGATAATGTTAACGAGTAAGCAAACCTCTTCTGTGCATGGCGTTGGTATGTCGTTTGGTTTATAAATAAAGCTTAACTTTCAGAGTATATTGATTTTCTCGTCATAGCTCTGTATTGAATTGTTTGTTTTAAATCGGTCGCAAACGCACGTGTATGGTGGTAAAAGACGGCGATATAGAACTTATTCTTAATTTGGCAAAATGATAATTTTTAAAGAAAATTATCATACAATACAAACATATTCAAATAAGCGAAATAGCAATTCTGGCTAAGAAACAGTTTAAAAAAAACATTTATGTTCGTTCATTGATAGTTATCAATCAAAATTGATAAAAAGTGTGTACGGATGTTCATCTTTAATAAATAAAAACGTGTATTACCCACATGAAGTTTCAACAATCAGTAGAAGCTTGCTCGCTTTGTTTATAAGACTTCTCTGTTTCGAGCCCCAGAGCACATGTGTGTTATTTGATCTGGGTTTTTTATTAAAGTTATTCATAACTAATCCAAAAAATAAAAGAATAGATACATTTTTCAAAAATACGAAAATATGTGAATAATTTCATTATAATAACAATGTGAGATTCATGAAAAAAAACTGTTGGTTGACTACACAAAAATTGTGTCATTATTATATGCCAGTATGGAAATTGTAAGAAAGGATAATATTGGAATCAAGCAATCCGTCTGGTCTTCGGATTTCTTGTCCAGGAAATAACAAGAGCCATAACTATTGATTCCATTATTGCATGCTTATTGCACTTTGTTTATGTTCCCTTCATAATTGCTGCCTGTGGCCTAACTCTTTTAACACATGCACGATATGATTCGTGCCTTTTCCTCTAAATCTAACTACTAAAACATAACTAGAAAAGTCCTACTATCACAGATGTATGGGAGATCCAGTTTAGTTCAGGCGGTTTAAAATGTATTTCGTTCATATCTTGGCGGTCTATGTTAACCTACTCATTCTTTTCCTAGTTCAGCAGGTTAACCAGTATTAAGTGTTCATGCTTACTCTATTAAGTGACAACTGCCCTTTTTGAATCAAAGATAAGGACTTAAAAGCCGTAAATATTATTTCAATAAAAAAACGCAAACGTTATATGGACAGTTCAGACTCCACGCACTTATAAGCTAAAATCATTTATAATGTATAATAATTTAAGTAACAAAAACAACGAAAACACACACACACACTCGTATTTTCTGTAATGCAGAAGAGATCGCGCACACCTTATAACGTAGAATAAATATTTGATAACCCAGTAAATGTTAAGTATATCACTTTTATGTAATTGTCTGTTTAAACAGTTATAATAATAAAGATATGGAACATTATTATTTAAGTCACAAGCGGTAATTCTTGTTATAACTTAACTTCCCCATAACTGTTTATTAACGGAAGTACTGTGCCCCCATACAATTGATGTTTATTTTGATCAAAGTTTAGGAATTATATTTTTTATCCAAATTTTATAAATTAGTTTTAACATTTTCTTATAAAAATATATATTCATTTTATTTAAATGCCCTGAGGGCTTAGCAACCAGGGATAAATTAAATTTGGTAAAATTACAATTTAATAAACCATAGTAGCCAATACAAATTCAGCAACGTAGTGGCTGACGTGTAAGTATATTCTGATAGGATAATAAAACTGGAAACTACGCATGGTTTATTTATAGCATATTTGGTATCCCGCGGTAAAATCTGCACTACTAGTGAGTCACTTTGCTGTAGACACACTACAATCAGAGCGACGAACATTTTTTTTATTTGTGGAATCCACCATATTTTTAGAGGAATGCTGGATTGTATTCTAATATTCTGGAATTTCGTGAACAGGCAATCATAATATAATCATTTGTCACAAGGGCATAGTAAATCTTGGTATTTGAAAATATGCCAGTAATGACACAATGAGTAAAAATAGTCCTCTGCGATATTTGAAGCCGAAACGTAAAGTAACGAAATTGGCATGTAATTTTAAAACTATTTATTATGACATAATGTAGTGTTATGCTTATTAAGTTAAATTTTTTCAATCATGTTCCCATTAGATTAAATTACGGCTCGGTATGAGACCAACGCGAAGCTCTCCGCGTTGTAGATAAACCACCGTGTCACTTAATAACAATCCACATTGACACTCAAGGGTTGAACGTATAATGTTAATCACGATATTTTTAATCACTTAATATTAAATTACATTACGCCGCGTGGTCTTTTAAACACAAAGACCAACTGATCAATTATAACAAAAAGACTCGGCTTATCAACACCTAAACATTTTCGACGTTTTCTTTAATAATAGGTTGAAAACGTGCTTACGTTTGTTATCTGCCTATACAAAGTCGATTAAATATTAAATGTCCATACACAAACGTAGTTATGTGTTTGATGTTGTAGAACAAAAATGTTTCAATTCTCATGATTCAGCAAAGAAGTTCAATACTTACTTCTAAAACAGTCGCCCAAATCTTAGAATATGTCTAGTAGTGTCAACAACGTGTAACAAATTATAAAACCCGCAACAATATTTCAAAATAACTTAGAATGTCCTGCTATCTATGGGTCTTTAGTTAAAAGATTGTCATATGACGTGACAACACTGGCGACATCTGGATCGTCTATTTTTCTAGCAAGTACATTAACGTTCCCTGACATTTTTCTCATGATCTTCATATCTTCTGACGTTAATGAAGTTTCCGCTTACAAACTTATGACGTAGTATTTTATTGATATAAAGTGGGTTGCCCACTACAAAACACAATGAAATCATCTGCTGGTCTCTGCTCTTTACGCGAGCGGATGCGTGACTCTTGTGGCATATCGCTGTTGCTTGGTCCAATATACACAGACCGTAAGCTGATGTTGTCATTTCCGTTTGAAATTCTGTGTCAAGGGATTATTGGCGCAAATGTTAACATCATTCCACAGTTGATACCCATTGCAGTTTCACAGTGGTGCCCAGTTAATTTATGTTTGTACTTAATTACCCCTGTTGGTATACGATATTTCTCGTCGGAATCAATTGCAGTTTCTCAGTTGGTTGGCCCTTTATTACCCCAGTTGGTATACACTATGGCCCGGTAGGCACACATTGCCGATCCACCGTTGGTACGCACGGTATTACCCGGTTAGCATATATTTTGTCGACTTAATATCTTACCAATAATGTTCATATGCAAGTTGTGATTTTGGTGCTAAACTTGTCAGTGTTTTATCTCTTAAAGATGTCTACAATGTTTTGAAATGGTGGTTCCCGGTTGGTAGGTTTCGAACACATTTCCGTGCGCGTGCGTGTGCGTAAGCGTGTGCGTATATTGGTGAATTTAAATGATCTGTAATCGCAAAAAATAGCGTAACTTTCATGAACATTTTAGTAGATAAGTCAATATGGCAATTACATGACTATAACTGACTGAGTAAAAACAATCGGTAAACCGATCCACACATGTAAGATCCCGACGAAAATTATTCCAAATGCTTAATCTTTTGACAGCGAACTACCATAGACGCGAAATACATTAAATCGAACGTTATCGACACACACACACACACATCCTTCTATTGTTTCGCAATCCATATATTACCATGTGGCATGATTTAATCTGATACTAGTGAACGCCACAGTTGCTGAATAAGATAACATCTGTATACGCTGCTCATGTTTCATTATATCGACGTGTTCATTTTCCATTATACGATGTTAATATGGCCATATGCCGTAACTCTCATATGTATTTAAACATGTTGCTTAAATAACGAGAGATGAATTACAACAAGAATTAATTAAAAACATAATATTAAAGCATATTGTGGTATCATTTTGTTTAAACTGTCATATAGTGTAATAAAATATCAAACTGGCGGTTTACCTCACGTGCCACTTATTAGTAAAAGCGAGTGAGGGAAGTACATCAAACCTTAAAACTTATTAATCGCCATCATTCGACTCGTAATAAATCCATTAAATTCACTTTGCAAAGTTCAAAACAATGCAAAATCTGCGAATGTGTCCCTTTTAATTCTTTAATTATATTAAATATGCAGAGATAATCCAGTGTAATACTAGATTTAACTTTTTTCAAAGTACTTCTTACATGCGGACTAAGAGACTATTTTTATAATTGCATCCTATTGGATGCACAATTTTTTCTGATGACCCCCTGACTATAAAGCAATAAAAACGTACTTGAAATTAAGATTCTGATAGTTATAAACAGAACTTACAGAAGATTATTAAATGTATAAACTTATATATTTTATATTTTCTTCATAAATATATATTCTGTAAAATATCATGATTTGTATCGCAACTTACTGTTACTGCATAGCGATGTTTCGTGATTCGCTTATGGCACACCGCATACATTGAGTTCTGTAATAAGCTTTACCTTATACTAGTTTGGACCTTAAAGCACGCTTTTATTTTCATCAAAACGTGGAAAGAATTTAAAGAAGACGACTTGTTATATTATAAATTAAGCACGATAACACACAATCTATTTTATACATCAATGATGACAAGCACATTTGATAGACTCACAATCATTCACTGTAAGTGGATTGTCGTATTCTTCTATCCGAAGTGGCTATAATAAGGATGCTATTTCTTGGTAATCATTGTCCTTATCAAGTCGAAACTTTAAGGTCGCGCATGCCGATTATAAATTTTTCAAACTTGGATTTAAGACACTGATATTAACTTCCTTAAGGGAGTTCACAATGTTTCCTTCCTTTCATGTCAGTGTTTAGTTTATGCCCTTCAAAGAGCTTAACTTATGTCTCTCAGATATAAAAAAAACAGTGTTTGGCCAAAGTTTAAATTTTGACTGTGATGTAAGATTTTATAAGCCAGTGTTGAAAAAGATTTTTCCCGGGTTTGCAAATTTGATCGAAACGAAAATGTCACTGACTTTATTTGTTTACCGTTTAGCAGTGTATATGAAGCAGTCGCGCCAAGGGCGTTTCCAATCTATTACAAAACGGTCACAGTTTGTATGAATACAGTTCAAAACAGAAGTACATGTACTACATAGTCAGTAATAGTCACAATAGTTATGGCTATATATAGTCATTAGTATCAACGGATTTGATCACATTCTAGCATGTTAAGAAAAGCAAAGTTTTACAGGTAATACAATATTTCAAATATCCACCTGCGATTTGGCATCTTCGACGCTGTCCAATGTATACTCGGACCCAATATCTTTGGCATCTAACTGCGCTATCTCTTCAATCTTGTCATCGTTGGAATCAATGGGGAACAGTCCTTCAGGCATAGGGCCATTCTATCCAGAGCGAATATCATTGCCAAGCACCACTGCGACAAGGGTTGTGAGTGCTATTATTTTGAAACTGACGGAAGCCATGTTAATTGTCTTCTGAAAAGTAAGAAACAAAACCCCTGAACGTATATGAAAACGACTCGTAGCGATTTTATAAGTTTAAAAGTGTAATGTTTGACTTACTATGAAATGATAGCAAAATAGACATTATTCAATAACGTATTCAGTATTTGTTTTATTAAACAGTGAATGAGTGCGTATGTGTATTTTACGAATGCTTGATTCATTTTTGCTCAGTGTAAATACTTTTTAAATGACCTTAAACGTATGATAATATGTTTACTTACCGACACATGTATTCCATGCAACTGCAAAAAATGCTCAACCTCGTTTTCAAAAGTAGCCAATATAATTACGTAAAAAAGCGATATGTACATGTCATGAAACGAGCAGAGATTGGCGTTTTAAAGTACAACTTTGGCAGATACAATAGTCAAAATATCATCTCAATTTGTTCACTATTAAATGCGATTCCCAACTTGAACTTCAAACTGATCCGATTGGTTATCATCCGGTAGAGGTAACTTGACTTTATATCCGTTTTTATCGTTTGAAACATCTACAGTAACCACTAGTTGCCTTAGCAGGGTGAAAAAGAAAACGTACTAGTAATAAATTACATCATCATCAACTGTTGTGCATGTAATATCTGCATAACCACTAAATATACTACTAATAAAACATCTATTTTCGAGTTAACTGTGAATAATCAATCATGCGAAGAGCGTGTTTAACTATCACTCCGCTTAGGGAACGGTTGCATTCCACTTTTGCGGTTCCGAATGTGACCACAGTAGACAATTAAATATTTAATACACCATGTATATCGTACGATACATTTGTTTATGTGATAGAAGTAAACTATTTATGATGATATTTCATTGTTTTTTCATTTCAAGTTATTCGGAGTTTAATTGTAAACAAATTACATGCATAGTATATCGCTAGATCTTAAAATACAGTCTACATTTGAATTGGATGAAGAAATTTCAGATTATTGTTATTATTTTATTTGTATTGGAATCAGCCCTCACCCACTTTAGCAAACGGTGTGGTTTTTTTTGAGTCCATGCGCATACTGGGTGTACCATTCTGACATTAACATTAATATAAAGTATCGAAACTGAATCAAAAAGCGTAAATGAATAAAATTGTAGTGCATGCAAAATAGCAAGAGTTGATAATGGTTCGATTCATACTAGAGTTAAAGTAACAGAAGTTCGTTTGATTAATAAATTAGGCGATATTTTGATAGTGTTCCGGTATTGTCTATTGACTGAAGTATATCCGTGAAAAAGTGTTTAAAACCCACATTAGTTTTCTGTTTTCGTCATTTGCAACGTTTAAAGGAGTGACATAACAAATATATTAATATAAATTGTACCGTTAAATAAAGTAAATAAATGTTGAGTAATCCTGACACCAGCCGGCTATTTTCATATAAACTATTTGACCCTTGGGTTGTTTAAAGTAATTTCTTTGGCGTCATTGTTGATGTTAACATCACGAATAAGGCCATATAGTTTAAGGCTTTTTTTATACAGTATAAGCAACAAACTAGTATCATTCGACGCGTCTTAGTGAGCTTTAAAAACGTGTCAATTTTATCGGCGATATTCCAAGCCAATTCTGCACGGCACTGGTACAAGCGTATGTTACGTTTACATTATCGTCACTGTCATAACTTGGGCGTATTGGAATAATCATTAGTTAATGAAACTTAAAACTTGTGTTAGGTTTAATATCCCAAGTCTGCATAAAGTGTCCTTCGAATTACGCCATAAACATGAGAACTAAAGTCAAAATTTTACGTTTGACAGTAAATAATGAGGCTATTTTTCTTGCCATTGAACCGGATTAGTGCCAACTGATGCTGTTAACACATGTCAAATTTTGCGCAGGTATTCTGTTGCATCTATGAATGATAACAGATAAATTTTCCATTAAAGTCAAATGGGTTTTATAGAAACGATGGCGGTTGCCAGTAATGTAGACAGTTACGAGACATGTCATGTGAGCGTTCACCTTTCATGTAGGCGGTTTCGGGTCAAGTTCTAGTAAGCGGTTACCATTCATGTGGCCAGTGTTTAATAATGTGGGTCCTTACAGTTAGGTTTGCAGGATTTAGCCAGCTTCGCGGTTTCGAGATTGGCATGCGGTGTACAGTAAGGATAGCAGTAACTAGTCATATAGGTGGTAACCAGGCGTTTAGCAGCCTATTGTGCAGTTAGATTTGTTCTAGGCAGATCGTTAATTGCAATGCAGATGGTCGGTTTCCAGGCATAAGGATGGCTACCAGAGAATTGAACGGTGTCCAGGTAGATTAACGATTTCCAGGCTGATGGGCGGATACCATTAAGGTTGGCGGATACCAAAATGGTGGGTAATAACATTATTGTAAAGCCCTTTTTATTTTACTCATTTACAAAAACAAAAAAAATATCATCATAAAACTTATATCGTTCAAATTCTTTTCCAAAATGGGATAGCAGCCTTTTTATTGTCACATTAAATCGTACTATTTGTATGAACTTTTTGTGATTTGCCTTTTAATGATATATTCATGTCAATTTGTTTTTGTAACCGTAAGTTTCATAGTATCGTGTTTACTTTTAAAATTGGTAAACGTGTTTTTATGGTTTATTTTACATTTGTGGATATTGTCTATTTACTTTAAGGATGTTCGATCGTTTTGTGAAAATTTTCAAAATATCCGGAATGCTTTAATTTTTTGTATGGTGATTAATGAATCTGTATCTGAAATTAATATAAAATAAAAAAGAGAGGTCACCGTGAATAATTTTGAAATAACGAAGGTTTTTAAATGCCATGTGCGTTTGAAAAAAGGTCATTTTTGCGGGGCATACATTTGGGGGTACGGTAAAATGTTTTTGTGTAATACATTTAAAATGGCATAAAAGTATTGAGATTGCATTAGATTAGCAACTGTAACATGTGTATTATCATAGTGAACAGTTTTAAAACCAAAAATTATGGAAATCGTAAAAAATAATGAGAAATAAGTATGACTAGTTTTTTGTTTGTTTTGAATTTTTTATTGCACAGTTCAAAATAGATAACATGCAATACAGATACATATTTCTGTTGATGTAATATTCATATTCATTTGAAGTTCTCAATAATTAAAGGAAACTAGCTAAGCATTAAAATGAGGTAAAGAAATTGATAGGTCACCGTAGATTTTTTTTTGCTATAGAAATTTTAATATGGACTTAATTTCAAAAATACAATGACTAACATTGTAATAGTAATTAAAATATATCTATATAATAACTGCTCCATAACAATTAAATTATCAACTGAAATGTGATACACGTAGAAATATTTATAATGTATATTGTTATGAACATATTTCAGATGTAACAACTGAAAAAACAATGTTGATGTTCAAATAAACATCTTAAATTACCCCACCCACCTGTTACCCATGTTGTTGGTTGTAAATTGAACATATGTACTAGGTATTTTAAAATTATTTTTAGAACTGTGTGATGTGTATTTAAAGACAAGAGGCCATGATGGCCCTGTATCGCTCCACTGCTGAAAAAAAGACTGAAACAAATATTCTCCGCATGTGCAGATACTTAAATATAGGCCCTATTTAAGCACATGTACAATTTTGTGACCACCTGGGCTGGGTCAAATTTAACCCCAGGGGCATAATTTGAGCAAACTTTGTAGAGGACTACTATATCTCACTCCATACAAAATGTGGTGGCCCTAAGTCTTAGATGTAGAGTTAAGGACAAGAATATTTTTAAAGTTTTCACAAAATAAGCAAGATACAAGCGTATATAATGTTCAATTTTGAGACCCGCGGGTCAGGGTCAAATTTGACCCAAAGTAACAAACTTGGTAGATGACTTTAAGATGTTCCTGCATACCAAATTTGGTAGCCATAGTCAGAATGGTTTTCGACAAGATTTTTAAAGATTTCACAAAATAGGCGCTTTATAAGCGTTTATTAAATTTTGTGACCCCCCGCGGCAGGGTCAAAGTTGACCCCAGAGGCATTATTTGAACAAATTTGGTAGAGGTTTATAAGATGTCACTACATACCAAATTTGGTAGCCCTAGGCCCAATAGATATGGACAATTTTTTTTTAAGTTTTCACAAATTAAGCACTTTATAAGCATATGTTCAGTTTCAAATTTAACCCAAGGGGCATAATTTGAACAAACTTGGTAGAGAACTATTACATGTCACTACATACCAAATTTGGTAGCCCTATGCCATACTAATATGAACAAGAAGATTTTTAAAGTTTTCACAAAAAATGCCTAATATAAGCATATGTTCAATTTTGTGACCCTCAGGGCAGGGTCAAACTTGACCCTAGGGGCATAATTTGAACAAACTTGGTAGAGGACTATAAGATGCCACTACATACCAAATTTGGAAGCCCAAGGCCCAATGGTTATGGACGAAAAATATGTGAAGTTTTCACAAAATAGACCCTATATAAGCATATGTTCAATTTTGTGACCCCGGGGCAGGGTCAAATTTGACCCCAGGGGCATAATTTGAACAACGTTGAAAGAGGAACATTCCTAAGAAATTTCATCACAATTGGACCAGTAGTTTAGGAGAAGAAGATGTTTAAAGGAAACGTTCAGGCACGCACGCACGACGGACACAGAATCATAACATAAGCCCCGCAGGCCTTTGGCCAGTGATGCTTAAAACAACAAAGAATACAATAAGCTGGGCAATTATGTTTCACACACCATCTGTGGTTTAATGCACTGCCAAAAATATCTTACAACTTAGGTGAAACATGAGAAATACAACTGACATAAGAATCACAACTATGTTCGTCATCGAGAAGGAAAAACAATTATGAAACAGCTATTAGATTTCATAGCTTATCTATATACAAGATGCAAATTACAATTGGTTAGATGTCAGGCAACAAATAACTCGCTATTGTACATATTATTTTCTCTGATTTTGTTACTCTGATTTGTCCGTTTGTAACCTCTGACAGGGGGCTCCTCAAACCACTCAGTCCGTTTCTTTTTGATACAGGACTCAAATGTTTAAGTTGAAATCCACTTCCTGCAACTTTCCTTGCAACACCTTGACTTATAACTTTTGTATCAATTATGGTTTGTAAAGATTTGATGTTGGAAGCAACATTTAGTTACACATTGTTTGTTAACACTGCTCGGTAAAAGCTGAATGAATATTTGTTAACAATTTTTGGTCAAGAGGAACAGAGTTCACTAACTTTTGCAAAGCTAAAATATCCTGTATAGCGCCATGTGCCATGTATAATTCACCAATGACGTCTTTAACTAAATGTTCCCGCTTATATGATTTCATATTTGGTAATATTTCCTTTATCATTTTTAAGTATCTAAAAAGCCACAAATATTTTGCTGAAACTCAAACATTTTTCAACAAGTATGGATAGCACGGAGCAACACTTTACAATCAAAAGACTCTATATTATGCCCAACTGAAATAATTGGTGAACATTTCTGTAAGAATGTTATAAAACTTGTCAATGCAGATTTGATGGGGACAGCTGTTACTGTTTTTCTCTTGACAAGCATAGAGTCGCTAACAACTGTCACTGACGCTTGCAAGGAAATCTTCTTCTCATGAATCACATATGTTGAAAATTGACCAGTTGAATGCACTGCAGCTATCTGAATTATGTGAGAAGTGTGCTCTGAAAAAACAAAACAAAAATTTTAAATAGAAATTGCACAAAATCCATTTTAGCCCCGTTAATCACAGAGCCCTGGGTCGCTCCCCCAAGTACAATGTAAACTTCTTAAAATACATTTGAAGTGTTTACAATAAATATAAAAGGGAAAAACATTGCCCCCCACCAGGACAGGACTTTTTTTTAAGCTTAATGTGAACAATCGTAGAAGAGGTTCCTTCACATCCATTCTCTATGCATTGTGGTTTAAGAGAATGTTAAGTTGAAGGGTTATTGATCGGAAACAATTTTCACACTTATTGTGACCTTTGACTAAGTGACCATAATTTAAATGGGGGTTATCAACTGTCCAATCCCTATGCACATGGAGAGTAAAAAGCCAATCAGTGAAAAAGTTGACAAATTATTGATCGGAAACTTAATTATCTACCCACAGACAAACATCCAGCAAAACAATATTAACTCTCTCTTCCAAGGGGGGCATAATAACTGTTATTATGAAAATTGAAACGCTCTTTTCTTCCATTCATGGATATATCAAAGTAAGTTGTTGGCATCTAATGATCTTATGTATTCATAAATCTGAAGAAGCGAAGAGAAGAGTGTTTAAATTCTTAAATGATGCACAATAATGTACTAAAGCCAGTTGTGGGTAATGTAGCATTGCATCATCAAAGTGGTATTTACCATCATTTTATCAATAAAGATTAAGAATGATGTATTATATGAAAGCAAAATGAGAAATTAGTCTGAACATAACTCTTGTTGCAATTCAATCATATGCTAGGTTGACCAACAATTCACACGATATCTCTTACACATTGAGTTACTCAGCAGTAGCAGGTTGAATTATGTTATACATGTAAGAAAATATGTATATTTTTTAATAGAAGTTCAACTTTGGATGCCTGAACAGAAAAACAGAATTTCAAATTGGAAAATTTGCTTGCACCTTCATGGGTTATCTCCGATTTTTATTTAAAGAAATGATTACACAGCACATTAATGCTTTTACAATAATCAATTTACAAACATTAGCATATGCTTTTAAATGTTACTACTACTTTGCATATATATAGAGGATATTTGTTGGATTCGGTGGAATATCGATTTTATTTCACGAGTGATCATAGAAAACAATATTTTCACGAGCGGCGCAGCCACGAGTGAAAATATATATTTTCTATGATCACGAGTGATATAAAATCGATATTCCACCGAATCCAACAAACTTTCTTTTTATTTTATGCTTTTTTCACCGTTTATTTACATTGTAAATGAGTTAATCTGGACACTTTCGCTGGAGTTATGACGTCATTTCGTTGAAAAAATGACGTCATTTCACAGTAAAACAGTGACGAATATCAATATTTTTCACTGTTATTTTTCACTGTTTAAAACAGTGGAATACCAGTTTTATTTCACTGATATTTCTCTATAAACCACCGGAAAGCATAAAATAAAATTGATGGATCTATTGATACAATCTACAACAAGAAATGTGTCCACACGACACGGATGCCCCAAACTCCAACTTTGTAACTATATAAAAAAATAATCCATACAATTGTAAGAAACCCAGTTTGGTGAAGATCGGATGAAAACTACTTGAATTAGAGAGCAGGCACGAAAAGTGTGAGGGACTGACCGACCAACGGACAGTGCGAAAACTATGTCGCCAATTGGGGGCATACAAATGAAGAATACTGTGTTTTAAATATAAAATGCCCATAATTAAAAATACCGTTCGAGTTTTAAGTCTTATGCGTCACTGTTTTGCTGCACGAGTAACAGCTATAGCCTTTCTTTTTTTGTGCTGAAGGTCATGGAGAAGGGCCAGTTTCGATGTGAAAGTCCCAGGTGAAACACCCAGTTTTTGATTTACCTGAAACAGATTGCAGTAAATGACAGAAGAGTTTACAATGCACAATGCTAGAATATGCTTATGCGGAATAAAATAATATGAAATAATGTCACGAATTTACAAAAGTTACAACATTTTATAAGACCTAGTGATCTACATACACACAAATAATAATTAATGCAAGCCCTTTATTTTCAAAACCAATACGTATTTGACAAATTGAGAATATTTATGTTTTGTAAACTTGTAAAATTTCATATTTATTACCGGTATTAATAACTAGGACTGCAGGAAGAAAATAAACTTATGTCACTTTAAAATATACATGTTTAACTAAGGACAACCATTCACATTCTACTGTAATTGTGTTTACTGGCAGTAAATCAGACAAAATATGAAGGAAAAATATAGCAAGTACAATATAAAAAATGTATGCATGTAGACTACATGCGAATTACTTAGAGATAACTATCTGAATGTATTCAAAAGTATCAGTAATTTAGACAATAAATCATGATATAATGCACCTATGTACCAATGTACCAAAAAGACAAATAAGTCTTACCCAAATGCAAGCTTTGTGATCATGTCATAAACTCTGCCATGTTTCCGTCCAGTAGCCGCATTATTCACTGCACCACAATTGCTAAACTGTATGTCCAAAACACATGCCTGTCGAAATCCATGCTTTCTACCGATAGAACCGATAGAAAAATCGTCAAAATAACAGTGGTCATACCGGAAATCCTGATTGTCGGTGGAAATAGTCTTTCTATTGAAATCCACATTGTTCTTTTGAACGTTGTTGTTTTCAATACCTTTTAAGTTTCGTTTTGTATTCCGAATTATATCCAAATTAGACATTTTAAATGAAAATTATTAAGCCAAGTATCTGATTCTCATTGTTGACAAATTATCGTTTCGTTATCAATAGACGCTTGCATTTGCACAGAAAATAACATCTACAGCGTAAGCAAGCGTTTCATCGATGTCGATCACGAAGTGACGTCAAGCAATCGAACGCTTGGTTTCAATGCAGTAAATCTCGAAAATATGTAAATGCCGAAAATTTGAAGGCGCATTATCAAAACAGTAAAACTAGAATTTACACTCGTTTATTCCAACCTAATATTTTAAAACCGTGAAAATATATAAAAGTTTTTAATTTTCACGATATAGTGAATCAATTACCGTAAAGTGGAAACGATCGAACATCCTTAAGGACTTCAAATGTATCATTCTTCAAACAAATATATTTAAATAGCTTGCCACAAATGATCTGACAATGGTAGACCATGTCACTCAGTCAATCATTTGAATACTGTTTTAACCTTTATGTCATATTCATATTAGGGATTTAACCCGTTGTATGGTGCAATGAACTTCACACGTTCGAATTAATCGCTGACACACATGAGTGAAAACAAATTTAATTTATTATCATTATAATTACTATAATTAACACTAGAAAGCAATACAAGACAGTTTAAATGCAATTACATTACAATGTATTAATCACTGGTTTTACATTCATCAGCACAAAAAGAATAACCCCCTTCTTGGGCATGATATAATACAGTAAGTACAAATAATACCTGAATTGCTTCTTGTTGACAAGATGTTAGAAATTAGCATCATAATAATACGAAGCCCATCTCAGCTGTATACATCTCAGGAAAAAAAGCGAAATACAGGCAGGGTGTTAAAAGCCCGATATAGTTTCCGATATATCAGCATAAGCCTATAAACATGACTGCAACACACCGTTAAGAAAAAATGAGTTTTGTAATTCAAAATACTACTCTTAGAAATAAAATACTGGCATTCAGCGGTATGACGACTGTCATTTAGAGCAGACAACAATATCCAACAGATGAGAGGCTAGGAATCAGTGTAACAGAGAAATTCAAAGAAATGTGTTGTTTTCTTATCCTAAACATATATACCTACATGTAATTACCGAAACATGTCATAAACAGTAGTTTACAATTCAGTCAATCAACGGTCGCTGCTTATTATTTAACTGGCTGCATGATACCTTTGTGTAAATTATTTCTGTATTGTTATGTGTATACATTCAGAGAACACAACCATAAAATACGAATGTGAATACAACAATTATTGGCATACATGATTTATTTCGAGAAATAACAAAACCTATGGCCCTGGTATGCACTTTTATTGGGAAAAGGTTAGATTGGCGACCTGTTTAAGGGCAACTCTTAAAAACAACATTTAGAATTAAATAGAGAATATTTGTTCGTGTCAGTGTAAGATCGTTTGTTATTTCACGAGTGATCATAGAAAATATATTTTAACGAGTGGCGCAGCCACGAGTGAAAGCCACGAGTGAAAATAGGTTTTGTCTATGATAACGAGTGAAATAACATACGTTCTTACACCGACATAAACACATTTTCTGTTTCTGTTATGTCCCTTTTTCAAGAAAATAATTAACAGCTGTTTCCCTTTCGCTGAAAAGTTACCCCTTCTACCGTGGCGTGCCTAAAAACACAAAATGACGTCATTTTTTCGACGAAATGACGTCACAATTTCAGCGAAATTCTCCAGTTAAACTCTTTGACAATGTAAATACACGGTGAAAAAAAAGCATAAAATAAAAAAAAATGTTGGATTCGGTGGAATACCGATTTAAATTCACTCCTGATCATACAAATCTTGAAAGGTAATCTTAAAATAGAAAAATGAGTTCCGAAAAAAAAAAACTTTCATCGGTGCAATTTTTTTTAATATCTTTTCACTGCTGTTAGTTCACTGCAGAAATGTCATATTTTATAGAAAGAGAGCTTTTGAGTTTTAATAGAAATAGCTATTAAAAGACATTATATATTATACAATTAGTTCGAAATGTTGACATAACATGAAACATCTTATTCAAACATTCACTGGACCTTTTGTATTAATACCTGTTACAAACGCACAAAAATCAAATCAGAGTATGTCAAATCATAGTCCAAAGGCTGTTTGATATTTAGTATTTAACTTCGCTATTAACTTAGTTATACCTATATTGTAACTATCTTAAGTTGAGATAAATGAAACAATCTGACCCTAGCCATTGTGAAGATACATCTGGACTATAACCCAAAACGTGGTGAAAGTCCTAATATTTAACCTATGTCAGTTGATTTTACACCATGCGATCATACATGTGATAGGGCGACATGAACGTACGATAAATGAAATCGTATTTGTATTTCATGTATTGGTTTATACATGTATAGAAGATGGTATGGTTGAATCAAAATATCTTCTACTACCCTTTGTAAAAATGCAGTGACATTATTTCAGGCTATAAACTTTATGTGTCTTCATCATCATTATCATCGTCATCGTCATTATCATCATCATCATCATCATAATCATCATCATCATAATCATCATCATTATCATCATCATCATCATCATCATCATCATCATCATTATCATCATCGTCATCATCGTCATCACCTGCATCATCATCAGTAGCAGCAGTTACATCGCTTTATCATCAACATCATCATAGCCATATCATCATCATGAGCATCATCATCATCGTCATCATCATCGTCATTATAAGCAGCAGCAGCAACAACATCATTAGAAACAACTTCAAAATCACACTTTGTTATTATCTCTTTAATGGTTAGGGTGAACTAAAAAAAGAAGCAATTTTAACATGTTGCACTAAAGCCAAAATTACAAACGTAGCTAAGATCATTGTGTACACACCGGTCTTACTGACGTGTGTACTAACGTGAAAAGAATTGTGGGTAGCACTTCTTTTACGAGTAAAAAGTTAAAGCGATAGTAGGTAAGGTAATCGTACTTCTGATAATCGCTATCAGTCTTAATAGAGGTTCAAAATCACATTTAAACATAATTAAATAACATTTCTTTAAACAGCATGCCGTTTTAAACACACAATAAAAAACGATATTTTTTTCATTATTAACATTTTTATTATACGCAAAACTACTTTGGCGGAAGCATAATTTCCCAAACCAAGGGAATGTTATGCGTCTTAGTATAGAGGTGACAATAAGGAAATGACGTCACCATATATGTATAGAATTTAGCTAAGAAATCCTAAGCAGCCATATTTTGCAACGCACCGGAACGATTTGCAAACTCAAGTGAGCTATCACTAGAACTGACATGAAAGTTTCATGAAGATTAGGCAAACGAAATTGCCTTAACCTAAGATGCTTAACTAAATTCCAATATAGGAAAAATCTCATTAAAACAATCTTCATAAATATTAGACTAAAATGTGACTTCTAGAGTGTTTCACTACAGACAAAGAATGAAAACTGTCCCGTCCCTGGTGGGCATAAAAACCGGGTACGTATATGACTCATATCCGCGGACTGAAAAAAGGCGAATATGAAAATATAAAGGCTGATTGAACGTTTTTGTTTTTTTTTAAATATAAAAATCATTATGTGAATACAAAATACATTCTTAATATGACTTCTGTTTAGAATGGCTGTAATTGTTGTGATTTTCTTGACATTATCATGTTTGAAACTCTAGATTCATAGCCGAAAACCGACCAAACAGAACACTGCATTTATGCTACACACGCCATGTCTAATACAATGCTCGTTTTAAGCCAATATTGATATTTTCAACACAGATTGTGTATTGATCGTTATACAATAATTTGTATATCTCAAAATTGCACAAAAAGCATCAATATTGGCTTTATTGGTTCATATTTGGTCGTTTTGTTCATATACGCTATATGAGTCATATACGGTTTTTAGAGAGACCGTCTTTTCAGAGGATTGCAACCATTTGTGAACTTAGTCCAGATATCTTTTTACTTTACATCGTTTGAAACATCTTCAATGAACATTAGCTTTGTGAAAAAACACGCAATATGTACGAGTAATTGTTAACATAAACTTTTCGCGCTTGTAACATCTTTATGACAAGAAAATTCTGCACTTACTTTCGAATTGACAATACGCATCTCAATCCCACTGATTATTTGTCTTGACTTATCACACAGCAATAGATGACGACTAAAGTACTACGTATAAAACTGAAACAAAACCCAGGGTGTTATCTTTTGTGTACCGCGTCATCAGAAATTGAGTATTTTGAGTTGTTAGCATGTGTTTTCTCCGTCACAGCATTTATATGTACTTAAAGAACCTCTATATACTTTATGCTTTGCTATTTATTTAATGAACTTTGTTTCATCTGCATGTGTACAATCATCACATGGGCATATATGTTTTCAAAATGGCGACGGAGAATTAATGCAGCCCCATACAATCTATATTTAGATGACATTCAGATACGATTTTACGGTCTGATAGAAATGAATTTTATAACAAATGAACCTCTATTAATCTGCGTCGAGTGAACACATAGAGGGTGCTTGTACAGTCTGTATTGCACTAAACACCTAACGAGGCCCTTATAATTGTCCTCCAAACAATCGTATCGGTTCTTTTATATGAGTTTAATTTTGACGGAGAACTAGTTCAGCCTTATCAATATGCAAGCGTTCCGATAACCTTCACAGAAAGCTTTAACGGTTAAAATCGGATTTTATAATTATATGATGGACCCCCATTAATCTGTGCTCAGTTGACATAAACATTTGATTATGGGATCTTAATTGCAATATATAATCTATGTGTGCCTTTCAATATTTGAATGATCATATAGGATGCTAATATGGTTTGTATTGCATTAAATGCAGACTGAACCCCTTATCACAGGGATACACACAGATAAATAGTAGCTTATTAGTTACTTCATGCAATTAATAGCGTATAACCGCTCTGACTATCGTGAATCGACGCACATTGTAAGGTGCCCATTAGTTCTTAATTCATATCAAAATCGTAAACGCCATTTTTAAGATTGTCAAGACTCGGATGAGTAAGGATCTATCACTGTTTTTAAAACAAAAACCGTTTAAGTCAGATTAAATCGACTATTGACCTCTGGGACGCAATAGAAATGGAATTATTATGCAAACAATTCTAGACGTAGAGTAAAAGGGCTTCATAATATCAATACGGCCAGAATGTTTTAATGAAATGATTTCCGGACCCGCCGATTCCAATTTTTTGACGAAACCAAAAAAAAAAATCCTTTTTTTTTCGGATGCCAAAAGGTGGCTTTTAAACACGAATAGCTTGCCGGGTTTTAGAAAAAGTTCAAATGAGTTATAAATCATCATAGTAAACCCAGTTTTAATTACCCACATTAATACCTGAACCTCCTTCATCGTGTCCATGTGCTGGAATTTACCAACAGCTACGCCATCATTGTTTGTGCAAGAAGTTGAAGAACGCTAAAACGCTTTCATCAGCAAAGTCTGCTAATTTATCAATAATTATGCAACCGACAAATGAAATCCTGAATGGAATCGATTTTAAAGTAAATATTTTATTATTTCTTTACAATTTATAAAATTGATAGTATTAAAATGACTAAAAATATTAGGAAAGCAATAAGAAAAGAACGATTTTAATTTAACAGGTGCTCTCAATGCCAAACCGATGTACGCCTATCAACTTTTAACATTCCATATTTTACGCACGAATACGGTAATATTTTAGAAAATAAAATTTTATCTGTTGTTTAATGTAGATGTAGTGACAAATTTGTGCATATAGCATGTGTTTTTTCGTTATTTTCAATGGGTACGAAACTTCGGTTTTGTTCCGAACTGGTTCGTACTAAAAGTTCCAAAATAGCAAAACAGTTTTTAAAACGATTTCAAACCATGAATGTCCAAATAAACTAGTTAAGTTTATGGGGGTTATTATCGGATTAACAGCTCCTTTATGACATTGAACTATCAATTATGTTATCCTGGGATAAACTGTCACGAAGATCAATAATTATAACGATTATTAGGGACGCTATTTCTTTAATCAAAACCATGACAAAAACATATGTTAACTTGTTTCAACAGGCATGTTTGTTCTATTATTTAAATGTTCTGGGAACGATATATTTTAATTAAGATACCTACTACATGTATTTCTGAAATCAAAAGTAGGTCCTTCACTCGATGTACTAGATTTCGGATATGTTAAAATTCGGACATATATTAAGATAGTGACATTTATGTGTTGATTTGCTGTATATAGTTTGTACAAATGTGTTTTGTGTTATTTCAGACAACAAGAATGGATGGTGGCAATTATCCTGGGCCTTTCTGTCAAGAAATAGATGTGAAAAAAATATTCATTTAATTGAACCTGGAAATCAACTATCACAACTAACAGAAAACCTTTTAACAAAAGGTGTTGTTTTAGAATTTGTGAAATTTGATTATAAACAGAAGTTGATGTATATCATGTTCAAATGACTAAATGTATAAATTGTTTAACAATTTGAATTGAGATGCTTTATTTTCTGATGTTTGATTTATTTTTCCTTTCAGATGATATATATTTGTGTGATTCTAGGTATTAATAAATAATTCTGAAACATTTATGCAGCATACTGTTACATTATTGTTAACGTCATTATATTATGCTGGTTATCTGGTTTATCAAGAGGAAAAAATGTTATGTTTATATAAAAATAAAGCTTTTAATATTAAGACTTATGAAGGTACTTATTGTTATTTATGTATTAACATTCTTCTCAGAGTAATAAAAATATAGTAAATGCCATTATTCATTTATGTAGTAAGGTTCCTTAAAGGGATCTTTTCACGTTTTGGTAAATTGACAACA